>NW_027478551.1:853495-1048673 GCF_051014685.1 Ptiloglossa arizonensis | reverse complement strand
AACGTACAACGTATAACGTACAACGTATAACGTATAACGTATAACGTATAACGTATAACGTATAACGTATAACGTATAACGTATAACGTATAACGTATAACGTATAACGTATAACGTATAACGTATAACGTATAACGTATAACGTATAACGTATAACGTATAACGTATCACGTATAACGTATAACGTATAACGTATAACGTATAACGTATAACGTATAACGTATAGCGTATAACGTATAACGCATAACATGTAATGTATAACGTATAACATGTAATGTATAACGTATAACGTATAATGTATAACGTATAACGTATAACGTATAACGTACAAAGTATAACGTATCACGTATAACGTATTACGAATAACGTATAACGTATAACGTATAACGTATAACGTATAACGTATAACGTATAACGTATGACGTATAACGTATAACGTATAACGTATAACATATAACGTATAACATATGACGTATAACGCATACCGAATAACGTATAACGTGTAATGAAGAACGCATAACGCATAACGTATAACGTATATCGTATAACGTATAATGTATAACGTATAACGCATAACGTATAACGTATAACCTATGACGTATAACGTATAACGTATAACGTATAACTAATAACGTATAACGTATAACGAATATCGTAGAACGTATGACGCAAAACGTATAACGTATAGCGTATAACGTATATCGTATAACGTATAACGTATAACGAATAACGTAAAACGTATAACGTATAATGTGAACGGTATAACGTGTAACGTATAACGTATAACGTGTAACGAAGAACGTATAAAGAATAACGTATAACGTATATCGTATAACGTACAACTTATAACGTATAACGTACAACGTATAACGTATAACGTATAACGTATAACGTATAACGTATAACGTATAACGTATAACGTATAACGTATAACGTATAACGTATAACGTATAACGTATAGCGTATAACGTATAACGTATAACGTATAACGTATAACGTATAACGTATAACGTATAACGTGTAACGTATAACGTATAACGTATAACGTATAACGTATAACGCATAACATGTAATGTATAACGTATAACATGTAATGTATAACGTATAACGTATAATGTATAACGTATAACGTATAACGTATAACGTACAAAGTATAACGTATCACGTATAACGTATTACGAATAACGTATAACGTATAACGTATAACGTATAACGTATATCGTATAACGTACAACTTATAACGTATAACGTACAACGTATAACGTATAACGTATAACGTATAACGTATAACGTATAACGTATAACGTATAACGTATAACGTATAACGTATAACGTATAACGTATAACGTATAACGTATAACGTATAACGTATAACGTATAACGTATAACGTATCACGTATAACGTATAACGCATAACGTATAACGTATAACGTATAACGTATAACATATAACGTATAACCTATGACGTATAACGTATAACGTAACACCTATAACGTATAAAGTATAACGTATAACGTATAACGTATAACGTATAACGTATAACGTATAACGTATAACGTATAACGTATAACGTATAACGTATAACGTATAACGTATTTCGTATAGCGTATAACGTATAACGTATAACGTATAACGTATAACGTACAACGTATAACGTATAACGAATAACGTAAAACGTACGACGCATTACATTCTACGTATAACGTATAACGTTCAACGTATAACCTATGACGTATAACGTATAACTTATAACGTATAACGTATAACGTATAACGTACAAAGTATAACGTATCACGTATAACGTATTACGAATAACGTATAACGTATAACGTATAACGTATAACGTATATCGTATAACGTACAACTTATAACGTATAACGCATAACGTATAACGTATAACCTATGACGTATAACGTATAACGTATAACGTATAACTAATAACGTATAACGTATAACGAATATCGTACAACGTATAACGCATAACGTATAACGTATAACGTATAACGTATAACGTATATCGTATAACGTATAACGTATAACGTATAACGTATAACGTATAACGTATAACGTATAACGTATAATGTATAACGTATAACGTATAACGCATAACGTATGACGTATAACGTATAACCTATGACGTATAACGTATAACGTATAACGTATAACGTATAACGTATAACGTATAACGTATAACGTATAACGTATAACGTATAACGTATAACGAATAACGTATAACGTATAACGTATAACGTATAACGTATAACGTATAACGTATAACGTATAACGTATAACGTATAGCGTATAACGTATAACGTATAACGTATAACGTATTACGTATAACGTATAACGTATAACGTATAACGTATAACGTATAACGTATAACGTATAACGTATAACGTATAACGCATAACATGTAATGTATAACGTATAACATGTAATGTATAACGTATAACGTATAATGTATAACGTATAACGTATAACGTATAACGTACAAAGTATAACGTATCACGTATAACGTATTACGAATAACGTATAACGTATAACGTATAACGTATAACGTATATCGTATAACGTACAACTTATAACGTATAACGTACAACGTATAACGTATAACGTATAACGTATAACGTATAACGTATAACGTATAACGTATAACGTATAACGTATAACGTATAACGTATAACGTATAACGTATAACGTATAACGTATAACGTATCACGTATAACGTATAACGCATAACGTATAACGTATAACGTATAACGTATAACGTATAACGTATAACGTATAACGTATAACGTATAACGTATAACGTATAGCGTATAACGTATAACGTATAACGTATAACGTATCACGTATAACGTATAACGCATAACGTATAACGTATAACGTATAACGTATAACGTATAACGTATAACGTATAACGCATAACATGTAATGTATAACGTATAACATGTAATGTATAACGTATAACGTATAGTGTATAACGTATAACGTATAACGTATAACGTACAAAGTATAACGTATCACGTATAACGTATTACGAATAACGTATAACGTATAATGTATAACGTATAACGTATAACGTATAACGTACAAAGTATAACGTATCACGTATAACGTATTACGAATAACGTATAACGTATAACGTATAACGTATAACGTATAACGTATAACGTATAACGTATAACGTATGACGTATAACGTATAACGTATAACGTATAACATATAACGTATAACCTATGACGTATAACGTATAACGTAACACCTATAACGTATAAAGTATAACGTATAACGTATAACGTATAACGTATAACGTATAACGTATAACGTATATCGTATAAAGTATAACGTATAACGAATAACGTAAAACGTATAACGTATAACGTATAACGTATAACGTATAACGTGTAACGAAGAACGTATAAAGAATAACGTATAACGTATATCGTATAACGTACAACTTATAACGTATAACGTACAACGTATAACGTATAACGTATAACGTATAACGTATAACGTATAACGTATAACGTATAACGTATAACGTATAACGTATAACGTATAGCGTATAAAGTATAACGTATAACGTATAACGTATAACGTATAACGTATAACGTATAACGAATAACGTAAAACGTACGACGCATTACATACTACGTATAACGTATAACGTTCAACGTATAACCTATGACGTATAACGTATAACTTATAACGTATAACGTACAACGTATAACGTATAACGTATAACCTATGACGTACAACGTATAACGTATAACGTATAACGTATAACGTATAACGTATAACGTGTAACGAAGAACGTATAAAGAATAACGTATAACGTATATCGTATAACGTACAACTTATAACGTATAACGTATAACGTATAGCGTGTAACGTATAACGCATAACGTATAAAGTATAACGTATAACGTATAACGTATAACTTATAACGCATACCGAATAACGTATAATGTGTAACGAAGAACGCATAACGCATAACGTATAACATATATCGTATAACGTATAATGTATAACGTATAACGCATACCGAATAACGTATAACGTGTAACGAAGAACGCATAACGCATAACGCATAACGTATAACGTGTATCGTATAACGTATAATGTATAACGTATAACGCATAACGTATAACGTATAACCTATGACGTATAATGTATAACGTATAACGTATAACTAATAACGTATAACGTATAACGTATATCGTAGAACGTATAACGCATAACGTATAACGTATAACGTATAACGTATATCGTATAACGTATAACGTATAACGAATAACGTAAAACGTATAACGTATAACGTATAACGTATAACGTGTAACGAAGAACGTATAAAGAATAACGTATAACGTATATCGTATAACGTACAACTTATAACGTATAACGTACAACGTATAACGTATAACGTATAACGTATAACGTATGACGTATAACGTATAACGTATAACGTATAACATATAACGTATAACCTATGACGTATAACGTATAACTTATAACGTATAACGTATAACGTATAACGTATAACGTATAACCTATGACGTATAACGTGTAACGTATAACGTATAACGTATAACGTATAACGCATAACGTATAACGTATAACGTATAAAGTATAACGTATAACGTATAACATATAACGTAAAACGTATAACGCATACCGAATAACGTATAACGTGTAACGAAGAACGCATAACGCATAACGTATAACGTATATCGTATAACGTATAATGTATAACGTATAACGCATAACGTATAACGTATAACCTATGACGTATAACGTATAACGTATAACGTATAACTAATAACGTATAACGTATAACGAATATCGTAGAACGTATGACGCATAACGTATAACGTATAACGTATAACGTATATCGTATAACGTATAACGTATAACGAATAACGTAAAACGTATAACGTATAACGTATAACGTATAACGTGTAACGTATAACGTATAACGTGTAACGAAGAACGTATAAAGAATAACGTATAACGTATATCGTATAACGTACAACTTATAACGTATAACGTACAACGTATAACGTATAACGTATAACGTATAACGTATAACGTATAACGTATAACGTATAACGTATAACGTATAACGTATAACGTATAACGTATAACGTATAGCGTATAACGTATAACGTATAACGTATAACGTATTACGTATAACGTATAACGTATAACGTATAACGTATAACGTATAACGTATAACGTATAACGTATAACGTATAACGCATAACATGTAATGTATATCGTATAACATGTAATGTATAACGTATAACGTATAATGTATAACGTATAACGTATAACGTATAACGTACAAAGTATAACGTATCACGTATAACGTATTACGAATAACGTATAACGTATAACGTATAACGTATAACGTATATCGTATAACGTACAACTTATAACGTATAACGTACAACGTATAACGTATAACGTATAACGTATAACGTATAACGTATAACGTATAACGTATAACGTATAACGTATAACGTATAACGTATAACGTATAACGTATAACGTATAACGTATAACGTATCACGTATAACGTATAACGCATAACGTATAACGTATAACGTATAACGTATAACGTATAACGTATAACGTATAACGCATAACATGTAATGTATAACGTATAACATGTAATGTATAACGTATAACGTATAATGTATAACGTATAACGTATAACGTATAACGTACAAAGTATAACGTATCACGTATAACGTATTACGAATAACGTATAACGTATAATGTATAACGTATAACGTATAACGTATAACGTACAAAGTATAACGTATCACGTATAACGTATTACGAATAACGTATAACGTATAACGTATAACGTATAACGTATATCGTATAACGTATAACGTATATCGTATAACGTACAACTTATAACGTATAACGTACAACGTATAACGTATAACGTATAACGTATAACGTATAACGTATGACGTATAACGTATAACGTATAACGTATAACATATAACGTATAACCTATGACGTATAACGTATAACGTAACACCTATAACGTATAAAGTATAACGTATAACGTATAACGTATAACGTATAACGTATAACGTATAACGTACAACGTATATCGTATAACGTATAACGTATAACGAATAACGTAAAACGTATAACGTATAACGTATAACGTATAACGTATAACGTGTAACGAAGAACGTATAAAGAATAACGTATAACGTATATCGTATAACGTACAACTTATAACGTATAACGTACAACGTATAACGTATAACGTATAACGTATAACGTATAACGTATAACGTATAACGTATAACGTATAACGTATAACGTATAACGTATAACGTATAACGTATAGCGTATAACGTTTAACGTATAACGTATAACGTATAACGTATAACGTATAACGTATAACGAATAACGTAAAACGTACGACGCATTACATACTACGTATAACGTATAACGTTCAACGTATAACCTATGACGTATAACGTATAACTTATAACGTATAACGTACAACGTATAACGTATAACGTATAACCTATGACGTATAACGTATAACGTATAACGTATAACGTATAACGTATAACGTATAACGTATAACCTATGACGTATAACGTGTAACGTATAACGTATAACGTATAACGTATAACGTATAGCGTATAACGTATAACGTATAACGTATAAAGTATAACGTATAACGTATAACGTATAACGTATAACGCATACCGAATAACGTATAACGTGTAACGAAGAACGCATAACGCATAACGTATAACGTATATCGTATAACGTATAATGTATAACGTATAACGCATAACGTATAACGTATAACCTATGACGTATAACGTATAACGTATAACGTATAACTAATAACGTATAACGTATAACGAATATCGTAGAACGTATAACGCATAACGTATAACGTATAACGTATAACGTATAACGTATATCGTATAACGTATAACGTATAACGTATAACGTATAACGTATAACGTATAACGTATAACGTATAACGTATAACGTATAACGTATAACCTATGATGTATAACGTGTAACGTATAACGTATAACGTATAACGTATAACGTATAACGTATAACGTATAACGTATAACGTATAACGTATAACGTATAACGTATAACGTATAACGTATAACGTATAACGTATAACGTATAACGTATAACGTACAACGTATAGCGTATAACGTATAACGTATAACGTATAACGTATAACGTATAACGTATAACGTATAACGTATAACGTATAACGTATAACGTATAACGTATAACGTATAACGTATAACGTATAACGAATAACGTAAAACGTATAACGTATAACAAATAACGTATAACGTATAACGTATAACGTATAAAGAATAACGTATAACGTATAACGTATAACGTATAACGTATAACGTATAACGTATAACGTATAACGAATAACGTAAAACGTATAACGTATAACGTATAACGTATAACGTATAACGTGTAACGAAGAACGTATAAAGAATAACGTATAACGTATAACGTATAACGTATAACGTATAACGTATAACGTATAACGTATAACGTATAACGAATAACGTAAACCGTACGACGCATTACATACTACGTATAACGTATAACGTTCAACGTATAACCTATGACGTATAACGTTTAACTTATAACGTATAACGTAGAACGTATAACGTATAACGTATAACCTATGACGTATAGCGTATAACGTATAACGTATAACGTATAACGTATAACGTATAACGTATAACGTATAACGTATAACGTATATCGTATAACGTATAACGTATAACGAATTACGTAAAACGTATAACGTATAACGTATAACGTATAACGTGTAACGAAGAACGTATAAAGAATAACGTATAACGTATATCGTATAACGTACAACTTATAACGTATAACGTACAACGTATAACGTATAACGTACAACGTATAACGTATAACGTATAACGTATAACGTATAACGTATAACGTATAACGTATAACGTATAACGTATAACGTATAACGTATAACGTATAACGTATAACGTATAACGTATAACGTATAACGTATAACGTATAACGTATAACGTATATCGTATAACGTAAAACTTATAACGTATAACGTACAACGTATAACGTATAACGTATAACGTATAACGTATAACGTATAACGTATAACGTATAACGTATAACGTATAACGTATAACGTATAAAGAATAACGTATAACGTATAACGTATAACGTATAACGTATAACGTATAACGTATAACGTATAACGTATAACGTATATCGTATAACGTATAACGTAGAACGAATAACGTAAAACGTATAACGTATAACGTATAACGTATAACGTGTAACGAAGAACGTATAAAGAATAACGTATAACGTATATCGTATAACGTACAACTTATAACGTATAACGTACAACGTATAACGTATAACGTACAACGTATAACGTATAACGTATAACGTATAACGTATAACGTATAACGTATAACGTATAACGTATAACGTATAACGTATAACGTATAACGTATAACGTATAACGTATATCGTATAACGTAAAACTTATAACGTATAACGTACAACGTATAACGTATAACGTATAACGTATAACGTATAACGTATAACGTATAACGTATAACGTATAACGTATAACGTATAACGTATAACGTATAACGTATAACGTATAACGTATAACGTATAAAGAATAACGTATAACGTATAACGTATAACGTATAACGTATAACGTATAACGTATAACGTATAACGTATAACGTATAACGTATAACGTATAACGTATAACGTATAACGTATAACGTATAACGTATAACGTATAACGTATAACGTATAACGTATAACGTATAACGTATAACGTATAACGTATAACGTATAACGTATAACGTATAACGTATAACGTATAACGTATAACGTATAACGTATAACGTATAACGTATAACGTATAACGTATAACATATAAAGAATAACGTATAACGTATAACGTATAACGTATAACGTATAACGTATAACGTATAACGTATAACCTATGATGTATAACGTGTAACGTATAACGTATAACGTATAACGTATAACGTAAAACGTATAACGTATAACGTATAACGTATAACGTATAACGTATAACGTACAACGTATAACGTATAACGTATAACGTATAACGTATAACGAATAACGTAAAACGTATAACGTATAACGTATAACGTATAACGTATAACATATAAAGAATAACGTATAACGTATAACGTATAACGTATAACGTATAGCGTATAACGTATAACGTATAACGTATAACGTATAACGTATAACGTATAACGTATAACGTATAACGTATAACGTATTACGTATAACGTATAACGTATAACGTATAGCGTATAACGTATAACGTATAACGTATAACGTATAACGTATAACGTATATCGTATAACGTATAACGTATAAAGTATAACGTATAACGTATAACGTATAACGTATAACGTATAACGTATAACGTATAACGTATAACGTATATCGTATAACGTATAACGTAGAACGAATAACGTAAAACGTATAACGTATAACGTATAACGTATAACGTGTAACGAAGAACGTATAAAGAATAACGTATAACGTATATCGTATAACGTACAACTTATAACGTATAACGTACAACGTATAACGTATAACGTACAACGTATAACGTATAACGTATAACGTATAACGTATAACGAATAACGTATAACGTAGAACGTATAACGTATAACGTATAACGTACAACGTATAACGTATAACGTATAACGTATAACGTATAACGTATAACGTATAACGTATAACGTATAACGTATAACGTATAACGTATAACGTATAACGTATAACGTATAAAGAATAACGTATAACGTATAACGTTTAACGTATAACGTATAACGTATAACGTATTACGTATAACGTATAACGTATAACGTATAACGTATAACGTATAACGTATAACCTATGATGTATAACGTGTAACGTATAACGTATAACGTATAACGTATAACGTATAACGTATAACGTATAACGTATAACGTATAACGTATAACGTATAACGTATAACGTATAACGTATAACGTATAACGTATAACGTATAACGTATAACGTACAACGTATAGCGTATAACGTATAACGTATAACGTATAACGTATAACGTATAACGTATAACGTATAACGTATAACGTATAACGTATAACGTATAACGTATAACGTATAACGTATAACGTATAACGAATAACGTAAAACGTATAACGTATAACAAATAACGTATAACGTATAACGTATAACGTATAAAGAATAACGTATAACGTATAACGTATAACGTATAACGTATAACGTATAACGTATAACGTATAACGAATAACGTAAAACGTATAACGTATAACGTATAACGTATAACGTATAACGTGTAACGAAGAACGTATAAAGAATAACGTATAACGTATAACGTATAACGTATAACGTATAACGTATAACGTATAACGTATAACGTATAACGAATAACGTAAACCGTACGACGCATTACATACTACGTATAACGTATAACGTTCAACGTATAACCTATGACGTATAACGTTTAACTTAT
Source organism: Ptiloglossa arizonensis (assembly GCF_051014685.1). Classification (NCBI taxonomy): domain Eukaryota; kingdom Metazoa; phylum Arthropoda; class Insecta; order Hymenoptera; family Colletidae; genus Ptiloglossa; species Ptiloglossa arizonensis. The sequence continues at coordinate 1,038,040 of NW_027478551.1, read as the reverse complement.
AACGTATAACGTAGAACGTATAACGTATAACGTATAACCTATGACGTATAGCGTATAACGTATAACGTATAACGTATAACGTATAACGTATAACGTATAACGTATAACGTATAACGTATAACGTATAACGTATAACGTATAACGTATAACGTATAACGTATAACGTATAACGTATAACGTATAACGTATAACGTATAACGTATAACGTATAACGTATAAAGTATAACGTATAACGTATAACGTATAACGTATAACGTATAACCTATGACGTATAACGTGTAACGTATAACGTATAACGTATAACGTATAACGTATAACGTATAACGTATAACGTATAAAGAATAACGTATAACGTATAACGTATATCGTATAACGTATAACGTAGAACGAATAACGTAAAACGTATAACGTATAACGTATAACGTATAACGTGTAACGAAGAACGTATAAAGAATAACGTATAACGTATATCGTATAACGTACAACTTATAACGTATAACGTACAACGTATAACGTATAACGTACAACGTATAACGTATAACGTATAACGTATAACGTATAACGAATAACGTATAACGTATAACGTATAACGTATAACGTATAACGTACAACGTATAACGTATAACGTATAACGTATAACGTATAACGTATAACGTATAACGTATAACGTATAACGTATAACGTATAACGTATAACGTATAACGTATAACGTATAAAGAATAACGTATAACGTATAACGTTTAACGTATAACGTATAACGTATAACGTATTACGTATAACGTATAACGTATAACGTATAACGTATAACGTATAACGTATAACCTATGATGTATAACGTGTAACGTATAACGTATAACGTATAACGTATAACGTATAACGTATAACGTATAACGTATAACGTATAACGTATAACGTATAACGTATAACGTATAACGTATAACGTATAACGTATAACGTATAACGTACAACGTATAGCGTATAACGTATAACGTATAACGTATAACGTATAACGTATAACGTATAACGTATAACGTATAACGTATAACGTATAACGTATAACGTATAACGTATAACGTATAACGTATAACGAATAACGTAAAACGTATAACGTATAACAAATAACGTATAACGTATAACGTATAACGTATAAAGAATAACGTATAACGTATAACGTATAACGTATAACGTATAACGTATAACGTATAACGTATAACGTATAACGAATAACGTAAAACGTATAACGTATAACGTATAACGTATAACGTATAACGTGTAACGAAGAACGTATAAAGAATAACGTATAACGTATAACGTATAACGTATAACGTATAACGTATAACGTATAACGTATAACGAATAACGTAAACCGTACGACGCATTACATACTACGTATAACGTATAACGTTCAACGTATAACCTATGACGTATAACGTTTAACTTATAACGTATAACGTAGAACGTATAACGTATAACGTATAACCTATGACGTATAGCGTATAACGTATAACGTATAACGTATAACGTATAACGTATAACGTATAACGTATAACGTATAACGTATAACGTATAACGTATAACGTATAACGTATAACGTATAACGTATAACGTATAACGTATAACGTATAACGTATAACGTATAACGTATAAAGTATAACGTATAACGTATAACGTATAACGTATAACGTATAACCTATGACGTATAACGTGTAACGTATAACGTATAACGTATAACGTATAACGTATAACGTATAACGTATAACGTATAAAGAATAACGTATAACGTATAACGTATAACGTATAACGTATAACGTATAACGTATAACGTATAACGAATAACGTAAAACGTATAACGTATAACGTATAACGTATAACGTATAACGTATAACGTGTAACGAAGAACGTATAAAGAATAACGTATAACGCATAACGTATAACGTATAACGTATAAAGTATAACGTATAACGTATAACGTATAACGTATAACGTATAACGTATAACGCATACCGATTAATGTATAACGTGTAACGAAGAACGCATAACGCATAACGTATAACGTATATCGTATAACGTATAATGTATAAGGTATAACGCATAACGCATAACGTATAACCTATGACGTATAACGTATAACGTATAACGTATAACTAATAACGTATAACGTATGACGAATATCGTAGAACGTATAACGCATAACGTATAACGTATAACGTATAACGTATATCGTATAACGTATAACGTATAACGAATAACGTAAAACGTATAACGTATAACGTATAACGTATAACGTGTAACGAAGAACGTATAAAGAATAACGTATAACGTGTATCGTATAACGTACAACTTATAACGTATAACGTACAACGTATAACGTATAACGTATAACGTATAACGTATAACGTATAACGTATAACGTATAACGTATAACGTATAACGTATAAAGTATAACGTATAACGTATAACGTATAACGTATAACGTATAACCTATGACGTATAACGTGTAACGTATAACGTATAACGTATAACGTATAACGTATAACGTATAACGTATAACGTATAAAGAATAACGTATAACGTATAACGTATAACGTATAACGTATAACGTATAACGTATAACGTATAACGAATAACGTAAAACGTATAACGTATAACGTATAACGTATAACGTATAACGTATAACGTGTAACGAAGAACGTATAAAGAATAACGTATAACGCATAACGTATAACGTATAACGTATAAAGTATAACGTATAACGTATAACGTATAACGTATAACGTATAACGTATAACGCATACCGATTAATGTATAACGTGTAACGAAGAACGCATAACGCATAACGTATAACGTATATCGTATAACGTATAATGTATAAGGTATAACGCATAACGCATAACGTATAACCTATGACGTATAACGTATAACGTATAACGTATAACTAATAACGTATAACGTATGACGAATATCGTAGAACGTATAACGCATAACGTATAACGTATAACGTATAACGTATATCGTATAACGTATAACGTATAACGAATAACGTAAAACGTATAACGTATAACGTATAACGTATAACGTGTAACGAAGAACGTATAAAGAATAACGTATAACGTGTATCGTATAACGTACAACTTATAACGTATAACGTACAACGTATAACGTATAACGTATAACGTATAACGTATAACGTATAACGTATAACGTATAACGTATAACGTATAACGTATAACGTATAACGTATAACGTATAACGTATAACGTATAACGTATAACGTATAACGTATAACGTATAACGTATAACGTATAACGTATAAAGAATAACGTATAACGTATAACGTATAACGTATAACGTATAACGTATAACGTATAACGTATAACGTATAACGTATAACGTATAACGTATAACGTATAACGTATAACGTATAACGTATAACGTATAACGTATAACGTATAACGTATAACGTATAAAGAATAACGTATAACGTATAACGTATAACGTATAACGTATAACGTATAACGTATAACGTATAACGTATAACGTATAACGTATAACGTATAACGTATAACGTATAACGTATAACCTATGATGTATAACGTGTAACGTATAACGTATAACGTATAACGTATAACGTATAACGTATAACGTATAACGTATAACGTATAACGTATAACGTATAACGTACAACGTATAACGTAAAACGTATAAAGAATAACGTATAACGTATAACGTATAACGTATAACGTATAACGTATAACGTATAACGTATAACGTATAATGAATAACGTAAAACGTATAACGTATAACGTATAACGTATAACGTATAACGTATAACGTATAACGTGTAACGAAGAACGTATAAAGAATAACGTATAACGCATAACGTATAACGTATAACGTATAACGTATAACGCATAACGTATAACGTATAAAGTATAACGTATAACGTATAACATATAACGTAAAACGTATAACGCATACCGAATAACGTATAACGTGTAATGAAGAACGCATAACGCATAACGTATAACGTATATCGTATAACGTATAATGTATAACGTATAACGCATAACGTATAACGTATAACCTATGACGTATAACGTATAACGTATAACGTATAACTAATAACGTATAACGTATAACGAATATCGTAGAACGTATGACGCATAACGTATAACGTATAACGTATAACGTATATCGTATAATGTATAACGTATAACGAATAACGTAAAACGTATAACGTATAACGTATAACGTATAACGTGTAACGTATAACGTATAACGTGGAACGAAGAACGTATAAAGAATAACGTATAACGTATATCGTATAACGTACAACATATAACGTATAACGTACAACGTATAACGTATAACGTATAACGTATAACGTATAACGTATAACGTATAACGTATAACGTATAACGTATAACGTATAACGTATTACGTATAACGTATAGCGTATAACGTATAACGTATAACGTATAACGTATAACGTATAACGTATAACGTATAACGTATAACGTATAACGTATAACGTATAACGTATAACGTATAACGTATAACGCATAACATGTAATGTATAACGTATAACATGTAATGTATAACGTATAACGTATAATGTATAACGTATAACGTATAACGTATAACGTACAAAGTATAACGTATCACGTATAACGTATTACGAATAACGTATAACGTATAACGTATAACGTATAACGTATATCGTATAACGTACAACTTATAACGTATAACGTACAACGTATAACGTATAACGTATAACGTATAACGTATAACGTATAACGTATAACGTGTAACGTATAACGTATAACGTATAACGTATAACGTATAACGTATGACGTATAACGTATAACGTATAACGTATCACGTATAACCTATGACGTATAACGTGTAACGTATAACGTATAACGTATAACGTATAACGCATAACGTATAACGTATAAAGTATAACGTATAACGTATAACGTATAACGTATAACGTATAACGTATAACGTATAACGTATAACGCATAACATGTAATGTATAACGTATAACATGTAATGTATAACGTATAACGTATAATGTATAACGTATAACGTATAACGTATAACGTACAAAGTATAACGTATCACGTATAACGTATTACGAATAACGTATAACGTATAATGTATAACGTATAACGTATAACGTATAACGTACAAAGTATAACGTATCACGTATAACGTATTACGAATAACGTATAACGTATAACGTATAACGTATAACGTATAACGTATAACGTATAACGTATGACGTATAACGTATAACGTATAACGTATAACATATAACGTATAACCTATGACGTATAACGTATAACGTAACACCTATAACGTATAAAGTATAACGTATAACGTATAACGTATAACGTATAACGTATAACGTATAACGTATAACGTATAACGTATAACGTATAACGTATAACGTATAACGTATAACGTATAACGTATAACGTATAACGTATGACGTATAACGTATAACGTATAACGTATCACGTATAACGTATAACGCATAACGTATAACTTATAACGTATAACGTATAACGTATAACGTATAAGGCATAACATGTAATGTATAACGTATAACATGTAATGTATAACGTATAACGTATAATGTATAACGTATAACGTATAACGTATAACGTACAAAGTATAACGTATCACGTATAACGTATTACGAATAACGTATAACGTATAATGTATAACGTATAACGTATAACGTATAACGTATAACGTACAAAGTATAACGTATCACGTATAACGTATTACGAATAACGTATAACGTATAACGTATAACGAATAACGTATAACGTATAACGTATAACGTATGACGTATAACGTATAACGTATAACGTATAACATATAACGTATAACCTATGACGTATAACGTATAACGTAACACCTATAACGTATAAAGTATAACGTATAACGTATAACGTATAACGTATAACGTATAACGTATAACGTATAACGTATATCGTATAACGTATAACGTATAACGAATAACGTAAAACGTATAACGTATAACGTATAACGTATAACGTATAACGTGTAACGAAGAACGTATAAAGAATAACGTATAACGTATATCGTATAACGTACAACTTATAACGTATAACGTACAACGTATAACGTATAACGTATAACGTATAACGTATAACGTATAACGTATAACGTATAACGTATAACGTATAACGTATAACGTATAACGTATAGCGTATAACGTATAACGTATAACGTATAACGTATAACGTATAACGTATAACGTATAACGTATAACGAATAACGTAAAACGTACGACGCATTACATACTACGTATAACGTATAACGTTCAACGTATAACCTATGACGTATAACGTATAACTTATAACGTACAACGTACAACGTATAACGTATAACGTATAACCTATGACGTATAACGTATAACGTATAACGTATAACGTATAACGTATAACGTATAACGTATAACGTATAACCTATGACGTATAACGTGTAACGTATAACGTATAACGTATAGCGTATAACGTATAACGTAAAACGTATAACGTATAACGTATAACGTATAACGTGTAACGTATAACGTATAACGTGGAACGAAGAACGTATAAAGAATAACGTATAACGTATATCGTATAACGTACGACTTATAACGTATAACGTACAACGTATAACGTATAACGTATAACGTATAACGTATAACGTATATCGTATAACGTATAACGTATAACGAATAACGTAAAACGTATAACGTATAACGTATAACGTATAACGTGTAACGTATAACGTATAACGTGGAACGAAGAACGTATAAAGAATAACGTATAACGTATATCGTATAACGTACGACTTATAACGTATAACGTACAACGTATAACGTATAACGTATAACGTATAACGTATAACGTATAACGTATAACGTATAACGTATAACGTATAACGTATAACGTATTACGTATAACGTATAGCGTATAACGTATAACGTATAACGTATAACGTATAACGTATAACGTATAACGTATAACGTATAACGTATAACGTATAACGTATAACGTATAACGTATAACGTATAACGCATAACATGTAATGTATAACGTATAACATGTAATGTATAACGTATAACGTATAATGTATAACTTATAACGTATAACGTATAACGTACAAAGTATAACGTATCACGTATAACGTATTACGAATAACGTATAACGTATAACGTATAACGTATAACGTATATCGTATAACGTACAACTTATAACGTATAACGTACAACGTATAACGTATAACGTATAACGTATAACGTATAACGTATAACGTATAACGTATAACGTATAACGTATAACGTATAACGTATAACGTATAACGTATAACGTATAACGTATGACGTATAACGTATAACGTATAACGTATCACGTATAACGTATAACGCATAACGTATAACTTATAACGTATAACGTATAACGTATAACGTATAAGGCATAACATGTAATGTATAACGTATAACATGTAATGTATAACGTATAACGTATAATGTATAACGTATAACGTATAACGTATAACGTACAAAGTATAACGTATCACGTATAACGTATTACGAATAACGTATAACGTATAATGTATAACGTATAACGTATAACGTATAACGTACAAAGTATAACGTATCACGTATAACGTATTACGAATAACGTATAACGTATAACGTATAACGTATAACGTATAACGTATAACGTATAACGTATGACGTATAACGTATAACGTATAACGTATAACATATAACGTATAACCTATGACGTATAACGTATAACGTAACACCTATAACGTAATAAAGTATAACGTATAACGTATAACGTATAACGTATAACGTATAACGTATAACGTATAACGTATATCGTATAACGAAGAACGTATAAAGAATAACGTATAACGTATATCGTATAACGTACAACTTATAACGTATAACGTACAACGTATAACGTATAACGTATAACGTACAACGTATAACGTATAACGTATAACGTATAACGTATAACGTATAACGTATAACGTATAAAGTATAACGTATAACGTATAACGTATAACGTATAACGTATAACGTATAACGTATAACGTATAACGTATAACGTATAACGTATAACGACTAACGTATAACGTATAACGTATAACGTATAACGTATAACGTATAACGTATAACGTATAACGTATAATGTATAACATATACAGTATAACGTATAACGTATAACGTATAACGTATAACGTATAACGTATAACGTATAACGTATAACGTATAACGTATAACGTATAACGTATAACGTATGACGTGTAACGTATAACGTATAACGTATAACGTATAACGTATAACGTATTACGTATAACGTATAGCGTATAACGTATAACGTATAACGTATAACGTATAACGTATAACGTATAACGTATAACGTATAACGTATAACGTATAACGTATAACGTATAACGTATAACGTATAATGTATAACATATACAGTATAACGTATAACGTATAACGTATATCGTATAACGTACGACTTATAACGTATAACGTACAACGTATAACGTATAACGTATAACGTATAACGTATATCGTATAACGTATAACGTATAACGAATAACGTAAAACGTATAACGTATAACGTATAACGTATAACGTATAACGTGTAACGTATAACGTATAACGTGTAACGAAGAACGTATAAAGAATAACGTATAACGTATATCGTATAACGTACAACTTATAACGTATAACGTACAACGTATAACGTATAACGTATAACGTATAACGTATAACGTATAACGTATAACGTATAACGTATAACGTATAACGTATAACGTATATCGTATAACGTATAACGTATAGCGTATAACGTATAACGTATAACGTATAACGTATAACGTATAACGTATAACGTATAACGTATAACGTACAAAGTATAACGTATCACGTATAACGTATTATGAATAACGTATAACGTATAACGTATAACGTATAACGTATATCGTATAACGTACAACTTATAACGTATAACGTACAACGTATAACGTATAACGTATAACGTATAACGTATAACGTATAACGTATAACGTATAACGTATAACGTATAACGTATAACGTATAACGTATAACGTATAACGTATAACGTATAACGTATAACGTATAACGTATAACGTATAACGTATCACGTATAACGTATAACGCATAACGTATAACGTATAACGTATAGCGTATAACGTATAACGTATAACGTATAAAGTATAACGTATAACGTATAACGTATAACGTATAACGCATACCGAATAACGTATAACGTGTAACGAAGAACGCATAACGCATAACGTATAACGTATATCGTATAACGTATAATGTATAACGTATAACCCATAACGTATAACGTATAACCTATGACGTATAACGTATAACGTATAACGTATAACTAATAACGTATAACGTATAACGAATATCGTATAACGTATAACGTATAACGTATAACGTATAACGTATAACGTATAATGTATAACGTATAACGCATAACGCATAACGTATAACGTATAACGTATAACCTATGACGTATAACGTATAACGTATAACGTATAACGTATAACGTATAACGTATAACGTATAACGTATAACGTATAACGTATAACGTATAACGTATAACGTATAACGTATAACGAATAACGTATAACGTATAACGTATAACGTATAACGTATAACGTATAACGTATAACGTATAACGTATAACGTATAACGTATAACGTATAACGTATAACGTATAACGTATAACCTATGACGTATAATGTATAACGTATAACGTATAACGCATAACGTATAACGTATAACGTATAACCTATGACGTATAACGTATAACGTATAACGTATAACGTATAACGTATAACGTATAACGTATAACGTATAACGTATAACGTATAATGTATAACGTATAACCCATAACGTATAACGTATAACCTATGACGTATAACGTATAACGTATAACGTATAACTAATAACGTATAATGTATAACGTATAACCCATAACGTATAACGTATAACCTATGACGTATAACGTATAACGTATAACGTATAACTAATAACGTATAACGTATAACGAATATCGTATAACGTATAACGTATAACGTATAACGTATAACGTATAACGTATAATGTATAACGTATAACGTATAACGCATAACGTATAACGTATATCGTATAACGTATAACGTATATCGTATATCGTAAAACGTATAACGTATAACGTACAACGTATAACGTATCACGTATAACGTATTACGAATAACGTATAACGTATAACGTATAACGTATAACGTAACACCTATAACGTATAAAGTATAACGTATAACGTATAACGTATAACGTATAACGTATAACGTATAACGTATAACGTATAACGTATAACGTATAACGTATAACGTATAACGTATAACGTATAACGTATAACGTATAACGTATAACGTATAACGTATAACGTATGACGTATAACGTATAACGTATAACGTATAACATTTAACGTATAACCTATGACGTATAACGTATAACGTATAACGTATAACGTATAACGTATAACGTATAACGTATAATGTAGAACGTATAACATGTAACGTATAGCATATAACGTATAACGTATAACGTATAACGTATAACGTATAACGTATAACGTATAACGTTTAACATACAACATGTAATGTATAACGTATAATGTATAGCGTATAACGTATAACGTATATCGTATAACGTATAACATATAACGATTAACGTAAAACGCAAAACGTATAACGTATAACGTATAACGTATAACGTATAACGTATAACGTATAACGTATAACGTATAACGTATAACGTATAACGTATAACGTATAACGTATAACGTATAACGTATAACGTATAACGTATAACGTATAACGTATAACGTATAACGTATAACGTATAACGTATAACGTATAACGTATAACGTATAACGTATAACGTATAACGTATAACGTATAACGTATAACGTATAACGTATAACGTATAATGTTTAACGTATAACATATAACGTATAACGTATAACCTATGACGTATAACGTATATCGTATAACGTATAACTAGTAACGAAAAACGTATAACGAATAACGTAAAATGTATGACGCATTACATACTACGTATAACGTATAACGTTCAACGTATAACCTATGACGTATAACATGTAACGTACAACGTATAACGTATACCGTATAACGTATAACTAATTACGTATAACGTATAACGAATATCGTACAACGTATAACGCATAACGTATAACGTATAACGTATAACGTATAACGTATAACGTATAACGTATAACGTATAACGTATAACGTATAACGTATATCGTACAACGTATAACATATAACCTATAACGTTTAACGTACAACGTATAACGTAAAACGTATAACGTATAACGTATAACGTATAACGTATAACGTATAACATATAACATGTAATGTATAACGTATAACGTATAACGTATAACGTATAACGTATAACGTATAACGTATAACGAATAACGTATAACGTATAACGTATAACGTATAACGTATAACGTATAACGTATAACATGTAACGTATAACGTATAACGTATAACGTATAACGTATAACGTATAACGTATAACGTATAACGTATAACGTATAACGTATAACGTATAACGTATAACGTATAACGTATAACGTATAACGTATAACGTATAACGTATAACGTATAACGTATAACGTGTAACGTATAACGTATAACGTATAACGTATAACGTATAACGTATAACGTATAACGTATAACGTATAACGTATAACGAATAACGTATAACGTATAACGTATAACGTATAACGTATAACGTATAACGTATAACGTATAACGTATAACGTATAACGTATAACGTATAACGTATAACGTATAACGTATAACGTATAACGTATAACGTATAACGTATAACGTATAACGTATAACGTATAACGTATAACATGTAATGTATATCGTATAACGTATAACGTATAATGTATAACGTATAACGTATAACGTATAACGTAAAACGTATAACGTATAACGTATAACGTATAACGTATAACGTATAACGTATAACGTATAACGTATAACGTATAACGTATAACGTATAACGTATAACGTATAACGTATAACGTATAACGTATAACGTATAACGTATAACGTATAACGAATAACGTATAACGTATAACGTATAACGTATAACGTATAACGTATGACGTATAACGTATGACGTATAACCTATGACGTATAACGTATAACGCATAAAGTATAACGTATAACGCATAACGTATAACGTATAACGTATAACGTATATCGTATATCGTAAAACGTATAACGTATAACGTATAACGTATAACGTATAACGTGTAACGTATAACGTATAACGTATAACGTATAACGTATAACGTATAACGTATAACGTATAACGTATAATGTAGAACGTATAACATGTAACGTATAGCATATAACGTATAACGTATAACGTATAACGTATAACGTATAACGTATAACGTATAACGTATAACGTTTAACATATAACATGTAATGTATAACGTATAATGTATAGCGTATAACGTATAACGTATAACGTATAACGAATATCGTAGAACGTATAACGCATAACGTATAACGTATAACGTATAACGTATAAAGTATAACGTATAACGTATAACGTATAACGTATAACGTATAAAGTATAACGTATAACGTATAACGTATAACGTATAACGTATGACGTATAACGTATAACGTATAACGTATAACGTATAATGTATAACGTATAACGTATAACGTATAACGTATAACGTATAACGTATAACGTATAACGTATAACGTATAACGTATAACGTATAACGTATAACGTATGACGTATAACGTATAACGTATAACGTATAACATATAACGTATAACCTATGACGTATAACGTATAACGTATAACGTATAACGTATAGCGTATAACGTATAACGTATAATGTAGAACGTATAACATGTAACGTATAGCATATAACGTATAACGTATAACGTATAACGTATAACGTATAACGTATAACGTATAACGTTTAACATATAACATGTAATGTATAACGTATAATGTATAGCGTATAACGTATAACGTATAACGTATAACGAATATCGTAGATCGTATAACGCATAACGTATAACGTATAACGTATAACGTATAACGTATATCGTATAACGTATAACATATAACGATTAACGTAAAACGCAAAACGTATAACGTATAACGTATAACGTATAACGTATAACGTATAACGTATAACGTATAACGTATAACGTATACCGTATAACGTATAACGTATAACGTATAACGTATAACGTATAACGTATAACGTATAACGTATAACGTATAACGTATAACGTATAACGTATAACGTATAACGTATAACGTATAACGTATAACGTATAACGTATAACGTATAACGTATAATGTTTAACGTATAACATATAACGTATAACGTATAACCTATGACGTATAACGTATAACGTTTAACATATAACATGTAATGTATAACGTATAATGTATAGCGTATAACGTATAACGTATAACGTATAACGAATATCGTAGGACGTATAACGCATAACGTATAACGTATAACGTATAACGTATAACGTATATCGTATAACGTATAACATATAACGATTAACGTAAAACGTATAACGTATAACGTATAACGTATAACGTATAAAGTATAACGTATAACGTATAACGTATAACGTATAACGTATGACGTATAACGTATAACGTATAACGTATAACGTATAATGTATAACGTATAACGTATAACGTATAACGTATAACGTATAACGTATAACGTATAACGTATAACGTATAACGTATAACGTATAACGTATAACGTATAACGTATAACGTATGACGTATAACGTATAACGTATAACGTATAACATATAACGTATAACCTATGACGTATAACGTATAACGTATAACGTATAACGTATAACGTATAACGTATAACGTATAACGTATAACGTATAACGTATAACGTATAACGTATAACGTATAACGTATAACGTATAACGTATAACGTATAACGTATAACGTATAACGTATAACGTATAACGTATAACGTATAACGTATAACGTATAACGTATAACGTATAACGTATAACGTATAACGTATAATGTTTAACGTATAACATATAACGTATAACGTATAACCTATGACGTATAACGTATATCGTATAACGTATAACTAGTAACGAAAAACGTATAACGAATAACGTAAAATGTATGACGCATTACATACTACGTATAACGTATAACGTTCAACGTATAACCTATGACGTATAACATGTAACGTACAACGTATAACGTATACCGTATAACGTATAACTAATTACGTATAACGTATAACGAATATCGTACAACGTATAACGCATAACGTATAACGTATAACGTATAACGTATAACGTATAACGCATAACGTATAACGTATAACGTATAACCTATGACGTATAACGTATTACGTATAACGTATAACGTATAACGTATAACGTATAACGTATAACGTATAACGTATAACGTATAACGTATAACGTATGACGTATAACGTATAACGTATAACGTATAACATATAACGTATAACCTATGACGTATAACGTATAACGTATAACGTATAACGTATAACGTATAACGTATAACGTATAACGTATAATGTATAACGTATAACATGTAACGTATAGCATATAACGTATAACGTATAACGTATAACGTATAACGTATAACGTATAACGTATAACGTATAACGTATAACGTGTAACGTATAACATGTAATGTATAACGTATAACGTATAACGTATAACGTATAACGTATAACGTATAACGTATAACGTATAACCTATGACGTATAACGTGTAACGTATAACGTATAACGTATAACGTATAACGTATAACGTATAACGTATAACGTATAAAGTATAACGTATAACGTATAACGTATAACGTATAACGTATAACGTATAACGTATAACGTGTAACGTATAACGTATAACGTATAACGTATAACGTATAACGTATAACGTATAACGTATAACGTATAACGTATAACGTATAACGTATAACGTATAACCTATAACGTATAACGTATGACGTATAACGTATAACGTATCACGTATAACGTATAACGTATAACGTATAACGTATAACGTATAACGTATAACGTATAACGTATAACGTATAACGTATAACGTATAACGTATAACGTATCACGTATAACGTATAACGTATAACGTATAACGTATAACGTATAACGTATAACCTATAACGTATAACGTATAACGTATAACGTATAACGTATAACGTATAACGTATAACGTATAACGTACAACGTATAACATATAACCTATAACGTTTAACGTACAACGTATAACGTAAAACGTATAACGTATAACGTATAACGTATAACGTATAACGTATAACATATAACATGTAATGTATAACGTATAACGTATAACGTATAACGTATAACGTATAACGTATAACGAATAACGTATAACGTATAACGTATAACGTATAACGTATAACGTATAACGTATAACATGTAACGTATAACGTATAACGTATAACGTATAACGTATAACGTATAACGTATAACGTATAACGTATAACGTATAACGTATAACGTATAACGTATAACGTATAACGTATAACGTATAACGTATAACGTATAACGTGTAACGTATAACGTATAACGTATAACGTATAACGTATAACGTATAACGTATAACGTATAACGTATAACGTATAACGAATAACGTATAACGTATAACGTATAACGTATAACGTATAACGTATAACGTATAACGTATAACGTATAACGTATAACGTATAACGTATAACGTATAACGTATAACGTATAACGTATAACGTATAACGTATAACGTATAACGTATAACGTATAACGTATAACGTATAACATGTAATGTATATCGTATAACGTATAACGTATAACGAATAACGTATAACGTATAACGTATAACGTATAACGTATAACGTATAACGTATAACGTATAACGTATAACGTATAACGTATAACGTATAACGTATAACGTATAACGTATAACGTATAACGTATAACGTATAACGTATAACGTATAACGTATAACGTATAACGTATAACGTATAACGTATACGTATAACGTATAACGTATAACGTATAACGTATAACGTATAACATGTAATGTATATCGTATAACGTATAACGTATAATGTATAACGTATAACGTATAACGTATAACGTAAAACGTATAACGTATAACGTATAACGTATAACGTATAACGTATAACGTATAACGTATAACGTATAAAGTATAACGTATGATGTATAACGTATAACGTATAACGTATAACGTATAACGTATAACGTATAACGTATAACGTATAACGTATAACGTATAACGTATAACGTATAACGTATAACGTATAACGTATAACGTATAACGTGTAACGTATAACGTATAACGTATAACGTATAACGTATAACGTATAACGTATAACGTATAACGTATAATGTAGAACGTATAACATGTAACGTATAGCATATAACGTATAACGTATAACGTATAACGTATAACGTATAACGTATAACGTATAACGTATAACGTTTAACATATAACATGTAATGTATAACGTATAATGTATAGCGTATAACGTATAACGTATAACGTATAACGAATATCGTAGAACGTGTAACGCATAACGTATAACGTATAACGTATAACGTATAACGTATATCGTATAACGTATAACATATAACGAATAACGTAAAACGCAAAACGTATAACGTATAACGTATAACGTATAACGTATAACGTATAAAGTATAACGTATAACGTATAACGTATAACGTATAACGTATAACGTATAACGTATAACGTATAACGTATAACGTATAACGTATAACGTATAACGTATAACGTATAACGTATAACGTATAACGTATAACGTATATCGTATAACGTATAACGTATAACGTATAACGTATAACGTATAACGTATAACGTATAATGTTTAACGTATAACGTATAACGTATAACGTATAACCTATGACGTATAACGTATAACGTATAACGTATAACTAGTAACGAAAAACGTATAACGAATAACGTAAAATGTATGACGCATTACATACTACGTATAACGTATAACGTTCAACGTATAACCTATGACGTATAACATGTAACGTACAACGTATATCGTATACCGTATAACGTATAACTAATTACGTATAACGTATAACGAATATCGTACAACGTATAACGCATAACGTATAACGTATAACGTATAACGTATAACGCATAACGTATAACGTATAACGTATAACCTATGACGTATAACGTATTACGTATAACGTATAACGTATAACGTATAACGTATAACGTATAACGTATAACGTATAACGTATAACGTATAACGTATGACGTATAACGTATAACGTATAACCTATGACGTATAACGTATAACGTATAACGTATAACGTATAACGTATAACGTATAACGTATAACGTATAACGTATAACGTATAATGTATAACGTATAACATGTAACGTATAGCATATAACGTATAACGTATAACGTATAACGTATAACGTATAACGTATAACGTATAACGTATAACGTATAACGTATAACGTGTAACGTATAACATGTAATGTATAACGTATAACCTATAACGTATAACGTATAACGTATAACGTATAACGTATAACCTATGACGTATAACGTGTAACGTATAACGTATAACGTATAACGTATAACGTATAACGTATAACGTAAAACGTATAAAGTATAACGTATAACGTATAACGTATAACGTATAACGTATAACGTATAACGTATAACGTATAACGTATATCGTATAACGTATAACGTATAACGTATAACGTATAACGTATAACGTATAACGTATAACGTATAACGTATAACGTATAACCTATAACGTATAACGTATGACGTATAACGTATAACGTATCACGTATAACGTATAACGTATAACGTATAACGTATAACGTATAACGTATAACGTATAACGTATAACGTATAACGTATAACGTATAACGTATAACGTATAACGTATAACGTATAACGTATAACATGTAACGTATAGCATATAACGTACAACGTATAACGTATACCGTATAACGTATAACTAATAACGTATAACGTATAACGCATAACGTATAACGTATAACGTATAACGTATAACGTATAACGTATAACGTATAACGCATAACGTATAACGTATAACGTATAACCTATGACGTATAACGTATAACGTATAACGTATAACGTATAACGTATAACGTATAACGTATAACGTATAACGTATAACGTATAACGTATAACGTGCAACGTATACCGTATAACGTATAACGTATAACGTATAACGTATAACGTATAACGTATAACGTATAACGTATAACGTATAACGTATAACGTATAGCGTATAACCTATGACGTATAACGTATAACTTATAACGTATAACGTATAACGGGTAACGTATAGCGTACAACGTATAACGTATCACGTATAACGTATTACGAATAACGTATAACGTATGACGTATAACGTATAACGTATAACGTTTAACGTATAACGTATAACGTATAACGTATAACGTATAACGTATAACGTATAACATGTAATGTATAACGTATAACATATAATGAATAACGTATAACGTATAACGTATAACGTATAACGTATAACGTATAACCTATGACGTATAACGTGTAACGTATAACGTATAACGTATAACGTATAACGTATAACGTATAACGTATAACGTATAACGTATAAAGTATAACGTATAACGTATAACGTATAACGTATAACGTATAACGTATAACGTATAACGTATAACGTATAACGTGCAACGTATACCGTATAACGTATAACGTATAACGTATAACGTATAACGTATAACGTATAACGTATAACGTATAACGTATAACATATAACGTATAACGTATAGCGTATAACCTATGACGTATAACGTATAACTTATAACGTATAACGTATAACGTATAACGTATAACGTATAGCGTACAACGTATAACGTATCACGTATAACGTATTACGAATAACGTATAACGTATGACGTATAACGTATAACGTATAACGTTTAACGTATAACGTATAACGTATAACGTATAACGTATAACGTATAACGTATAACGTATGACATGTAATGTATAACGTATAACATATAATGAATAACGTATAACGTATAACGTATAACGTACAACGTATAACGTATCACGTCAACGTATTACGAATAACGTATAACGTATAACGTATAACGTATAACGTATAACGTATAACCTATAACGTATAACGAATAACGTATAACGTATAACGTATAGCGTATAACCTATGACGTATAATGTATAACGTATAACATGTAATGTATAACGTATAACATATAATGAATAACGTATAACGTATAACGTATAACGTATAACGTATAACGTATAACCTATGACGTATAACGTGTAACGTATAACGTATAACGTATAACGTATAACGTATAACGTATAACGTATAACGTATAAAGTATAACGTATGACGTATAACGTATAACGTATAACGTATAACGTATAACGTATAACGTATAACGTATAACGTATAACGTATAACGTATAACGTATAACGTATAACGTATAACGTATAACGTATAACGTATAACGTATAGCGTATAACCTATGACGTATAACGTATAACTTATAACGTATAACGTATAACGTATAACGTATAGCGTACAACGTATAACGTATCACGTATAACGTATTACGAATAACGTATAACGTATGACGTATAACGTATAACGTATAACGTTTAACGTATAACGTATAACGTATAACGTATAACGTATAACGTATAACGTATGACATGTAATGTATAACGTATAACATATAATGAATAACGTATAACGTATAACGTATAACGTACAACGTATAACGTATCACGTTTAACGTATTACGAATAACGTATAACGTATAACGTATAACGTATAACGTATAACGTATAACCTATAACGTATAACGAATAACGTATAACGTATAACGTATAACGTATAACGTATAACGTATAACGTATAACGTATAACATGTAATGTATAACGTATAACATATAATGAATAACGTATAACGTATAACGTATAACGTATAACGTACAACGTATAACGTATCACGTTTAACGTATTACGAATAACGTATAACGTATAACGTATAACGTATAACGTATAACGTATAACGTATAACGTATTACGTATAACGTATAACGTATAACGTATAACGCATACCGAATAACGTATAACGTGTAACGAAGAACGCATAACGCATAACGTATAACGTACATCGTATAACGTATAATGTATAACGTATAACGCATAACGTATAACGTATAACCTATGACGTATAACGTATAACGTATAACGTATAACTAATAACGTATATCGTATAACGAATATCGTAGAACGTATAACGCATAACGTATAACGTATAACGTATAACGTATAACGTATAACGTATAACGTATAACGTATAATGTATAACGTATAACGTATAACGTATAACGTATAACGTATAACGTATAACGTATAACGTATAACGTATAACGTATAACGTACAACGTATAACGTACAACGTATAACGTATAACGTATAACGTATAACGTATAACGTATAACGTATAACGTATAACGTATAACGTATAACGTATAATGAATAACGTATAACGTATAACGTATAACGTATAACGTATAACGTTTAACGTATAACGTATAACGTATATCGTATAACGTATAACGTATAACGTATAACGTATAACTTATAACATGTAACGTACAACGTATACCGTATAACGTATAACTAATAACGTATAACGTATAACGAACATCGTACAACGTATAATGCATAACGTATAACGTATAACGTATAACGCATAACGTATAACGCATAACGTATAACGTATAACGTATAACCTATGACGTATAACGTATAACGTACAACGTATAACGTGTAACGTATAACGTATAACGTATAACCTATGAGGTATAACGTGTAACGTGTAACGTATAACGTATAACGTATAACGTATAACGTATAACGTATAAATTATAACGTATAACGTATAACGTATAACGTATAACGTATAACGTATAACGTATAACGTATAACGTATAACGTATAACCTATAACGTATAACGTATAACGAATAAAATATAACGTATAACGTATAACGTATAACGTATAACGTATAACGTATAACGTATAACGTATAACGTATAACGTATAACGTATAACGTATAACGTATAACGTATAACGTATAACGTATAACGTATAACGTATAACGTATAACGCATACCGAATAACGTATAACGTGTAACGAAGAACGCATAACGCATAACGTATAACGTATATCGTATAACGTATAATGTATAACGTATACCGCATAACGTATAACGTATAACCTATGACGTATAACGTATAACGTATAACGTATAACTAATAACGTATAACGTATAACGAACATCGTACAACGTATAATGCATAACGTATAACGTATAACGTATAACGCATAACGTATAACGCATAACGTATAACGTATAACGTATAACCTATGACGTATAACGTATAACGTACAACGTATAACGTGTAACGTATAACGTATAACGTATAACCTATGAGGTATAACGTGTAACGTGTAACGTATAACGTATAACGTATAACGTATAACGTATAACGTATAACGTATAACGTATAACGTATAACGTATAACGCATAACATGTAATGTACAACGTATAACGTATAACGTATAACGCATAACATGTAATGTACAACGTATAACGTACAACGTATAACGTATAACGTATATCGTATATCGTAAAACGTATAACGTATAACGTATAACGTATAACGTATAACGTGTAACGAAGTACGTATAACGGATAACGTATAACGTATATCGTATAACGTACAACTTATAACGTATAACGTACAACGTATAACGTATAACGTATAACGTATAACGTATAACTTATAACGTATAACGTATAACGTATAACGTATAACGTATAATGTATAACGTATAACGTATAACGTATAACGTATAACGTATAACGTTTATCGTATAACGTATATCGTATAACGTATAACGTATAACTTATAACATGTAACGTACAACGTATAACGTATACCGTATAACGTATAACTAATAACGTATAACGTATAACGAACATCGTACAACGTATAATGCATAACGTATAACGTATAACGTATACCGCATAACGTATAACGCATAACGTATAACGTATAACGTATAACCTATGACGTATAACGTATAACGTACAACGTATAACGTGTAACGTATAACGTATAACGAATAAAATATAACGTATAACGTATAACGTATAACGTATAACGTATAACGTATAACGTATAACGTATAACGTATAACGTATAACGTATAACGTATAACGTATAACGTATAACGTATAACGTATAACGTATAACGTATAACGTATAACGTATAACGTATAACCTATAACGTATAACGTATAACGAATAAAATATAACGTATAACGTATAACGTACAACGTATAACGTGTAACGTGTAACGTATAACGTATAACGTATAACGTATAACGTATAACGTATAAATTATAACGTATAACGTATAACGTATAACGTATAACGTATAACGTATAACGTATAACGTATAACGTATAACGTATAACGTATAACGTATAACGTATAACGTATAACGTATAACGAATAAAATATAACGTATAACGTATAACGTATAACGTATAACGTATAACGTATAACGTATAACGTATAACGTATAACGTATAACGTATAACGTATAACGTATAACGTATAACGAATAAAATATAACGTATAACGTATAACGTAACACCTATAACGTATAAAGTATAACGTATAACGTATAACGTATAACGTATAACGTATAACGTATAACGTATAACGTATAACGTATAACGAATAAAATATAACGTATAACGTATAACGTATAACGTATAACGTATAACGTATAACGTATAACGTATAACGTATAACGTATAACGTATAACGTATAACGTATAACGTATAACGTATAACGTATAACGTATAACGTATAACGTATAACGCATACCGAATAACGTATAACGTGTAACGAAGAACGCATAACGCATAACGTATAACGGATATCGTATAACGTATAATGTATAACGTATACCGCATAACGTATAACGTATAACCTATGACGTATAACGTATAACGTATAACGTATAACTAATAACGTATAACGTATAACGAATATCGTAGAACGTATAACGCATAACGTATAACGCATAACGTATAACGTATAACGTATAACGTATAACGTATAAAATATAACGTATAACGTATAACGTATAACGTATAACGTATAACGTATAACGTATAACGTATAACGTATAACGTATAACGTATAACGTATAACGTATAACGAATAAAATATAACGTATAACGTATAACGTAACACCTATAACGTATAAAGTATAACGTATAACGTATAACGTATAACGTATAACGTATAACGTATAACGTATAACGTATAACGTATAACGTATATCGTATATCGTAAAACGTATAACGTATAACGTATAACGTATAACGAGTAACGAAGTACGTATAACGAATAACGTATAACGTATATCGTATAACGTACAACTTATAACGTATAACGTACAACTTATAACGTATAACGTATAATGTATAACGTATAACGCATAACGTATAACGTATAACCTATGACGTATAACGTATAACGTATAACGTATAACGTATAACGTATAACTAATAACGTATAACGTATAACGAATATCGTAGAACGTATAACGCATAACGTATAACGTATAACGTATAACGTATAACGTATAACGTATAACGTATAACGTAAAACGTATAACGTATAACTTATGACGTATAACGTATAACGTATAACGTATAACGTATAACGTATAACGTGTAACGTATAGCGTATAACGTATAACGTATAACGTATAACGTATAACGTATAACGTATAACGTATAACGTATAACGTACAACGTATAACGTACAACGTATAACGTATAACGTATAACGTATAACGTATAACGTATAACGTATAACGTATAACGTATAACGTATAACGTATAACGTATAACGTATAACGTATAACTTATAACGCGTAACGTATAACGCGTAACGTATAACGTATAACGTATAACCTATAACGTATAACGTATATCGTATATCGTAAAACGTATAACGTATAACGTATAACGTATAACGTATAACGAGTAACGAAGTACGTATAACGAATAACGTATAACGTATATCGTATAACGTACAACTTATAACGTATAACGTACAACGTATAACGTATAACGTATAACGTATAACGTATAACGTATAACGTTTAACGTATAAAGTATATCGTATAACGTATAACGTATAACTTATAACATGTAACGTACAACGTATAACGTATACCGTATAACGTATAACTAATAACGTATAACGTATAACGAACATCGTACAACGTATAATGCATAACGTATAACGTATAACGTATAACGCATAACGTGTAACGCATAACGTATAACGTATAACGTATAACCTATGACGTATAACGTATAACGTACAACGTATAACGTGTAACGTATAACGTATAACGTATAACCTATGAGGTATAACGTGTAACGTGTAACGTATAACGTATAACGTATAACGTATAACGTATAACGTATAAAATATAACGTATAACGTATAACGTATAACGTATAACGTATAACGTATAACGTATAACGTATAACGTATAACGTATAACGTATAACGTATAACGTATATCGTATAACGTATAACGAATAAAATATAACGTATAACGTATAACGTATAACGTATAACGTATAACGTATAACGTATAACGTATAACGTATAACGTATAACGTATAACGTATAACGTATAACGTATAACGTATAACGTATAACGTATAACGCATACCGAATAACGTATAACGTGTAACGAAGAACGCATAACGCATAACGTATAACGTATATCGTATAACGTATAATGTATAACGTATACCGCATAACGTATAACGTATAACCTATGACGTATAACGTATAACGTATAACGTATAACGTATAACTAATAACGTATAACGTATAACGAATATCGTAGAACGTATAACGCATAACGTATAACGTATAACGTATAACGTATAACGTATAACGTATAACGTATAAAATATAACGTATAACGTATAACGTATAACGTATAAAATATAACGTATAACGTATAACGTATAACGTATAACGTATAACGTATAACGTATAACGTATAACGTATAACGTATAACGTATAACGTATAACGAATAAAATATAACGTATAACGTAACACCTATAACGTATAAAGTATAACGTATAACGTATAACGTATAACGTATAACGTATAACGTATAACGTATAACGTATAACGTATAACGTATATCGTATATCGTAAAACGTATAACGTATAACGTATAACGTATAACGTATAACGTATAACGTATAACGTATAACGCATACCGAATAACGTATAACGTGTAACGAAGAACGCATAACGCATAACGTATAACGTAAATCGTATAACGTATAATGTATAACGTATACCGCATAACGTATAACGTATAACCTATGATGTATAACGTATAACGTATAACGTATAACGTATAACGTATAACGTATAATGTATAACGTATAACGTATAACGTACAACGTATAACGTATAACGTATAACGTATAACGTATAACGTATAACGTATAACGTATAACGTATAACGTATAACGTATAACGTATAACGTATAACGTATAACGTATAACGTATAACGTATAACGTATAACGTATAACGTATAACGTATATCGTATAACGTATAACGTATAACAAATAACGTAAAACGTATAACGTATAACGTATGACGTATAACGTGTAACGAAGAACGTATAAAGAATAACGTATAACGTATATCGTATAACGTACAACTTATAACGTATAACGTACAACGTATAACGTATAACGTATAACGTATAACGTATAACGTATAACGTATAACGTATAACGTATAACGTATAACGTATAACGCATAACATGTAATGTATAACGTATAACGTATAATGTATAACGTATAACGTATAACGTATAACGTGTAACGAAGAACGTATAAAGAATAACGTATATCGTATATCGTATAACGTACAACTTATAACGTATAACGTACAACGTATAACGTATAACGTATAACGTATCACGTATAACGTATATCGAATAATGTATAACGTATACCGCATAACGTATAACGTATAACCTATGACGTATAACGTATAACGTATAACGTATAACGTATAACGTATAATGTATAACGAAAAACGTATAACGTATAACGTATAACGTATAATGTATAACGTATAACGTATAACCTACAACGTATAACGTATAACGTATAACGTATAACGTATAACGTATAACGTATAACGTATAACGTATAACGAATAACGTAAACCGTATAACGTATAACGTATAACGTATAACGTATAACGTATAACGTATAACGTATAACGTATAATGTAAAACGTAAAACGTATAACGTATAACGTATAATGTATAACGTATAACGTATAACCTACAACGTATAACGTATAACGTATAACGTATAACGTATAACGTATAACGTATAACGTATAACGTATAACGTATAACGTATAACGAATAACGTAAAACGTATAACGTATAACGTATAACGTATAACGTATAACGTGTAACGAAGAACGTATAAAGAATAACGTATAACGTATATCGTATAACGTACAACTTATAACGTATAACGTACAACGTATAACGTATAACGTATAACGTATAACGTATAACGTATAACGTATAACGTATAACGTATAACGTATAACGTGTAACGTATAACGTATAACGTATAACGTATAACGTATAACGTATAACGTATAACGTATAACGCATAACGTATAACGTATAACGTATAACGCATAACGTATAACGCATAACGTATAACGTATAACGTATAACCTATGACGTATAACGTATAACCTATGACGTATAACGTATAACGTATAACGTATAACGTATAACGCGTAACGTATAACGTATAACGTATAACGCGTAACGTATAACGCGTAACGTATAACGTATAACGTATAACGTATAACGTATAACGTATAACGTGTAACGTATAACGTATAACGTATAACGTATAACGTATAACGTATAACGTATAACGTATAACGCATAACGTATAACGTATAACGTATAACGCATAACGTATAACGCATAACGTATAACGTATAACGTATAACCTATGACGTATAACGTATAACCTATGACGTATAACGTATAACGTATAACGTATAACGTATAACGAACATCGTACAACGTATAACGCATAACGTATAACGTATAACGTATAACGCATAACGTATAACGCATAACGTATAACTCATAACGTATAACCTATGACGTATAACGTATAACGTATAACGTATAACGTATAACGTATAACGTATAACGTATAACGCGTAACGTATAACGCGTAACGTATAACGTATAACGTATAACGTATAACGTATAACGTATAACGTATAACGTATAACGTATAACTTATGACGTATAACGTATAACGTATAACGTATAACGTATAACGTATAACGTGTAACGTATAACGTATAACGTATAACGTATAACGTATAACGTATAACGTATAACGTGTAACGTATAACGTATAACGTATAACCTATGAGGTATAACGTGTAACGTGTAACGTATAACGTATAACGTATAACGTATAACGTATAACGTATAACGAATAAAATATAACGTATAACGTATAACGTATAACGTATAACGTATAACGTATAACGTATAACGTATAACGTATAACGTATAACGTATAACGTATAAAATATAACGTATAACGTGTAACGTATAACGTATAACGTATAACGTATAACGTATAACGTATAACGTATAACGTATAACGTATAACGTATAACGTATAACGTATAACGTATAACGCATACCGAATAACGTATAACGTGTAACGAAGAACGCATAACGCATAACGTATAACGTATATCGTATAACGTATAATGTATAACGTATACCGCATAACGTATAACGTATAACCTATGACGTATAACGTATAACGTATAACGTATAACGTATAACGTATAATGTATAACGTATAACGTATAACGTACAACGTATAACGTATAACGTATAACGTATAACTTATAACGTACAACGTATAACGTATAACGTATAACGTATAACGTATAACGTATAACGTATAACATATAACGTATAACGTATAACGTATAACGTATAACGCGTAACGTATAACGTATAACGTATAACGTATAACGTATAACGTATAACGTATAACGTATAACTTATGACGTATAACGTATAACGTATAACGTATAACGTATAACGTATAACGTGTAACGTATAACGTATAACGTATAACGTATAACGTATAACGTATAACGTATAACGTATAACGTATAACGTATAACGTATAACGTACAACGTATAACGTACAACGTATAACGTATAACGTATAACGTATAACGTATAACGTATAACGTATAACGTATAACCTATAACGTATAACGAATAAAATATAACGTAAAACGTATAACGTATAACGTAAAACGTATAACGTATAACGTATAACGTATAACGTATAACGTATAACGTATTAAATATAACGTATAACGTATAACGTATAACGTATAACGTATAACGTATAACGTATAACGTATAACGTATAACGTATAACGTATAACGTATAACGTATAACGTATAACGTATAACGCATACCGAATAACGTATAACGTATAACGTATAACGTATAACGTATAACGTACAACTCATAACGTATAACGTACAACGTATAACGTATAACGTATAACGTATAACGTATAACGTATAAAATATAACGTATAACGTATAACGTATAACGTATAACGTATAACGTATAACGTATAACGTATATCGTATAACGTATAACGTATAACGAATAACGTATAACGTACAACTCATAACGTATATCGTACAACGTATAACGTATAACGTATAACGTATAACGTATAACGTATAACGTATAAAATGTAACGTATAACGTATAACGTATAACGTATAACGTATAACGTATAACGTATACCGTATAACGTATAACTAATAACGTATAACGTATAACGAACATCGTACAACGTATAACGCATAACGTATAACGTATAACGTATAACGCATAACGTATAACGCATAACGTATAACTCATAACGTATAACCTATAACGTATAACGTATAACGTATAACGTATAACGTTTAACGTATAACGTATATCGTATAACGTATAACGTATAACTTATAACATGTAACGTACAACGTATAACGTATACCGTATAACTCATAACGTATAACCTATAACGTATAACGTATATCGTATAACGTACAACTCATAACGTATAACGTACAACGTATAACGTATAACGTAGAACGTATAACGTATAACGTATACCGCATAACATGTAATGTACAACGTATAACGTATATCGTATAACGTACAACTTATAACGTATAACGTACAACGTATAACGTATAACGTATAACGTATAACGTATAACGAATAACGTATAACGTATAACGTATAACGTATAACGTATAACGTACAACGTATAACGTATAACGTATAACGTATAACGTATAACGTATAACGTATAACGTATAACGTATAACGTATAACGTATAACGTATAACGCATAACATGTAATGTATAACGTATAACGTATAATGTATAACGTATAACGTATAACGTATAACGTACAAAGTATAACGTATCACGTATAACGTATTACGAATAACGTATAACGTATAACGTATAACGTAACACCTATAACGTATAAAGTATAACGTATAACGTATAACGTATAACGTATAACGTATAACGTATAACGTATAACGTATAACGTATAACGTATAACGCGTAACGTATAACGCGTAACGTATAACGCGTAACGTATAACGTATAACGTATAACGTATAACGTATAACGTATAACGTATAACGTATAACGTATAACGTATAACGTATAACGTATAACGTATAACGTATAACGTATAACGTATAACGTATAACGTGTAACGTATAACGTGTAACGTATAACGTATAACGTATAACGTATAATGTATAACGTATAACGTATAACGTATAACGTATAACGTATAACGTATAACGTTTAACGTATAACGTATATCGTATAACGTATAACGTATAACTTATAACATGTAACGTACAACGTATAACGTATACCGTATAACGTATAACTAATAACGTATAACGTATAACGAACATCGTACAACGTATAACGCATAACGTATAACGTATAACGTATAACGCATAACGTATAACGCATAACGTATAACGTATAACGTATAACCTATGACGTATAACGTATAACGTATAACGTATAACGTATAACGTATAACGTATAACGTATAACGTATAACGTATAACCTATGAGGTATAACGTGTAACGTGTAACGTATAACGTATAACGTATAACGTATAACGTATAACGTATAACGTATAACGTATAACGTATAAAATATAACGTATAACGTATAACGTATAGCGTATAACGTATAACGTATAACGTATAACGTATAACGTATAACGTATAACGTATAACGTATAACGTATAACGTATAACGTATAACGTATAACGTATAACGTATAACGTATAACGTATAACGTATAACGTATAACGTATAACGTATAACGTATAACGTATAACGTATAACGTATAACGTATAACGTATAACGTATAACGTACAACGTATAACGTTTAACGTATAACCTATAATGTATAACGTATAACGTATATCGTATAACGTATAACGTATAACGTATATCGTATAACGTATAACGTATAACGTATAACGTATAACGTATAACGCATCCGAATTACGTATAACGTATAACGTATAACGTATAACGTATAACGTATAACGTATAACGTACAACTCATAACGTATAACGTACAACGTATAACGTATAACGTGTAACGTATAATGTATAACGTATAACGTATAACGTATAACGTATAACGTATAACGTATAACGTATAACGTATAACGTATAACGTATAACGTATAACGTATAACGTATAACGTATAACGTATAACGTATAACGTATAACGTATAACGTATAACGTATAACGCATAACGTATAACGCATAACATGTAATGTATAACGCGTAACGTATAACGTATAACGTATAACGTATAACGTATAACGTATAACGTGTAACGTATAACGTATAACGAATATCGTACAACGTATAACGCATAACGTATAACGTATAACGTATAACGCATAACGTATAACGCATAACGTATAACGTATAACGTATAACCTATGACGTATAACGTATAACGTATAACGTATAACGTATAACGTATAACGTACAATGTATAACGTATAACGTATAACGTATAACGTATAACGTATAACGTATAACGTATAACGTATAACGTATAACGTATAACGTATAACGTATAACGTATAACGTATAACGTATAACGTATAACGTATAACGTACAATGTATAACGTATAACGTATAACGTATAACGTATAACGTATAACGTATAACGTATAACGTATAACGTATAACGTATAACGTATAACGTATAACGTATAACGTATATCGTATAACGTATAACCTATGACGTATAACGTATAACGTATAACGTATAACGTATAACGTATAACGTATAACGTATAACGTATAATGTATAACATATAACATGTAACGTATAACGTATAATGTATAACTAATAACGTATAACGTATAACGAATATCGTACAACGTATAAAGCATAACGCATAACGTATAACGTATAACGTACAACGTATAACGCATAACGTATAACGTATAATGTATAACCTATGACGTATAACGTATAACGTATAACGTATAACGTATAACGTATAACGTATAACGTATAACGTATAACGTATAACGTATAACGTATAACGTATAACGTATAACGTATAACCTATGACGTTTAACGTGTAACGTATAACGTATAACGTATAACGTATAACGTATAACGTATAACGTAAAACGTATAACGTGTAACGTATAACGTATAACGTATAACGTATAACGTACAACGTATAACGTATAACGTATAACGTATAACGTACAACTCATAACGTATAACGTACAACGTATAACGTATAACGTATAACGTATAACGTATAACGTATAACGTATAACGTACAACGTATAACGTATAACGTGTAACGTATAATGTATAACGTACAACGTATAACGTATAACGTATAACGTATAACGTATAACGTATAACGTATAACGTATAACGTATAACGTATAACGTACAACGTATAACGTATAACGTATAACGTATAACGTACAACTCATAACGTATAACGTACAACGTATAACGTATAACGTGTAACGTATAATGTATAACGTATAACGTATAACGTATAACGTATAACGTATAACGTATAACGTATAACGTATAACGTATAACGTATAACGTATAACGTATAACGTATAACGTATAACGTATAACGTATAACGTATAACGTATAACGTATAACGTATAACGTATAACGTATAAGGTATAACGTATAACGCATAACGTATAACGCATAACATGTAACGTATAACGTATAACGTATAACGTATAACGTGTAACGTATAACGTATAACGTAAAACGTATAACGTATAACGTATAACGTATAACGTATAACGTATAACGTATAACGTATAACGTATAACGTATAACGTATAACGTATAACGTATAACGTATAACGTATAACGTATAACGTATAACGTATAACCTATGAGGTAAAACGTGTAACGTGTAACGTATAACGTATAACGTATAACGTATAACGTATAACGAATAACGTATAACGTATAACGTATAACGTATAACGTATAACGTATAACGTATAACATATAACGTATAATGTATAACGTATAACGTTTAACGTATAACGTATATCGTATAACGTATAACGTATAACTTATAACATGTAACGTACAACGTATAACGTATAACGTATAACGTATAACGCATACCGAATAACGAATAACGTATAACGTATAACGTATAACGTATAACGTATAACGTATAACGTATAACGTATAACGTATAACGTATAACGTATAACGTATAACGTATAACGTATAACGTATAACGTATAACGCATACCGAATAACGCATAACGTGTAACGAAGAACGCATAACGCATAACGTATAACGTATATCGTATAACGTATAATGTATAACGTATAACGCATAACGTATAACGTATAACCTATGACGTATAACGTATAACGTATAACGTATAACGTATAACGTATACCGTATAACGTATAACTATTAACGTATAACGTATAACGAATATCGTACAACGTATAACGCATAACGTATAACGTATAACGTATAACGCATAACGTATAACGCATAACGTATAACGTATAACGTATAACCTATGACGTATAACGTATAACGTATAACGTATAACGTATAACGTATAACGTATAACGTATAACGTATAACGTATAACCTATGAGGTATAACGTGTAACGTGTAACGTATAACGTATAACGTATAACGTATAACGTATAACGTATAACGTATAACGTATAACGTATAAAATATAACGTATAACGTATAACGTATAGCGTATAACGTATAACGTATAACGTATAACGTATAACGTATAACGTATAACGTATAACGTATAACGTATAACGTATAACGTATAACGTATAACGTATAACGTATAACGTATAACGTATAACGTATAACGTATAACGTATAACGTATAACGTATAACGTATAACGTATAACGTATAAGGTATAACGTATAACGTACAACGTATAACGTTTAACGTATAACCTATAATGTATAACGTATAACGTATAACGTATAACGTACAACTCATAACGTATAACGTACAACGTATAACGTATAACGTGTAACGTATAATGTATAACGTATAACGTATAACGTATAACGTATAACGTATAACGTATAACGTATAACGTATAACGTATAACGTATAACGTATAACGTATAACGTATAACGTATAACGTATAACGTATAACGTATAACGTATAACGCATAACGTATAACGCATAACATGTAATGTATAACGCGTAACGTATAACGTATAACGTATAACGTATAACGTATAACGTATAACGTGTAACGTATAACGTATAACGAATATCGTACAACGTATAACGCATAACGTATAACGTATAACGTATAACGCATAACGTATAACGCATAACGTATAACGTATAACGTATAACCTATGACGTATAACGTATAACGTATAACGTATAACGTATAACGTATAACGTACAATGTATAACGTATAACGTATAACGTATAACGTATAACGTATAACGTATAACGTATAACGTATAACGTATAACGTATAACGTATAACGTATAACGTATAACGTATAACGTATAACGTATAACGTATAACGTATAACGTATAACGTATAACGTATAACGTATAACGTATAACGTATAACGTATAACGTATAACGTATAACGTATAACGTATAACGTATAACGTATAACGTATAACGTATAACGCATACCGAATAACGCATAACGTGTAACGAAGAACGCATAACGCATAACGTATAAGGTATATCGTATAACGTATAATGTATAACGTATACCGCATAACGTATAACGTATAACCTATGACGTATAACGTATAACGTATAACGTATAACGTATAACGTATAACGTATAATGTATAACGTATAACGTATAACGTATAACGTATAACGTATAACGTATAACGTATAACGTATATCGTATAACGTATAACCTATGACGTATAACGTATAACGTATAACGTATAACGTATAACGTATAACGTATAACGTATAACGTATAATGTATAACATATAACATGTAACGTATAACGTATAATGTATAACTAATAACGTATAACGTATAACGAATATCGTACAACGTATAAAGCATAACGCATAACGTATAACGTATAACGTACAACGTATAACGCATAACGTATAACGTATAATGTATAACCTATGACGTATAACGTATAACGTATAACGTATAACGTATAACGTATAACGTATAACGTATAACGTATAACGTATAACGTATAACGTATAACGTATAACGTATAACCTATGACGTTTAACGTGTAACGTATAACGTATAACGTATAACGTATAACGTATAACGTATAACGTATAACGTAAAACGTATAACGTGTAACGTATAACGTATAACGTATAACGTATAACGTACAACGTATAACGTATAACGTATAACGTATAACGTACAACTCATAACGTATAACGTACAACGTATAACGTATAACGTATAACGTATAACGTATAACGTATAACGTATAACGTACAACGTATAACGTATAACGTGTAACGTATAATGTATAACGTATAACGTATAACGTATAACGTATAACGTATAACGTATAACGTATAACGTATAACGTATAACGTATAACGTATAACGTACAACGTATAACGTATAACGTATAACGTATAACGTACAACTCATAACGTATAACGTACAACGTATAACGTATAACGTGTAACGTATAATGTATAACGTATAACGTATAACGTATAACGTATAACGTATAACGTATAACGTATAACGTATAACGTATAACGTATAACGTATAACGTATAACGTATAACGTATAACGTATAACGTATAACGTATAACGTATAACGTATAACGTATAACGTATAACGTATAACGTATAAGGTATAACGTATAACGCATAACGTATAACGCATAACATGTAACGTATAACGTATAACGTATAACGTATAACGTGTAACGTATAACGTATAACGTAAAACGTATAACGTATAACGTATAACGTATAACGTATAACGTATAACGTATAACGTATAACGTATAACGTATAACGTATAACGTATAACGTATAACGTATAACGTATAACGTATAACGTATAACCTATGAGGTATAACGTGTAACGTGTAACGTATAACGTATAACGTATAACGTATAACGTATAACGAATAACGTATAACGTATAACGTATAACGTATAACGTATAATGTATAACGTATAACATATAACGTATAATGTATAACGTATAACGTTTAACGTATAACGTATATCGTATAACGTATAACGTATAACTTATAACATGTAACGTACAACGTATAACGTATACCGTATAACGTATAACTAATAACGCATAACGTATAACGTATAACGTATAACGCATAACGTATAACGCATAACGTATAACGTATAACGTATAACCTATGACGTATAACGTATAGCGTATAACGTATAACGTATAACGTATAACGTATAACGTATAACGTATAACGTATAATGTATAACGTATAACGTATAACGTATAACGTATAACGTATAACGTATAACGTAGAACGTATAACGTATAACGTATAACGTATAACGTATAACGTATAACGTATAACGTATAACGCATACCGAATAACGCATAACGTGTAAGGAAGAACGCATAACGCATAACGTGTAAGGTATATCGTCTAACGTATAATGTATAACGTATACCGCATAACGTATAACGTATAACGTCTAACGTATAATGTATAACGTATAACGTATAACGTATAATGTATAACGTATAACGTATAACGTATAACGTATAACGTATAACGTATAACGTATAACGTATAACGTATAACGTATAACGTATAACGTATAACGTATAACGTATAACGTATAACGTATAACGTGTAACGTATAACGTATAACGTAAAACGTATAACGTATAACGTATAACGTATAACGTATAACGTATAACGTATAACGTATAACGTATAACGTATAACGTATAACGTATAACGTATAACGTATAACGTATAACGTATAACGTATAACGTATAACCTATGAGGTATAACGTGTAACGTGTAACGTATAACGTATAACGTATAACGTATAACGTATAACGAATAACGTATAACGTATAACGTATAACGTATAACGTATAATGTATAACGTATAACATATAACGTATAACGTATAACGTATCACGTTTAACGTATAACGTATATCGTATAACGTATAACGTATAACTTATAACATGTAACGTACAACGTATAACGTATACCGTATAACGTATAACTAATAACGTATAACGTATAACGAATATCGTACAACGTATAACGCATAACGTATAACGTATAACGTATAACGCATAACGTATAACGTATAACGTACAACGTATAACGCATAACGTATAACGTATAACGTATAACGTATAACGTATAACGTATAACGTATAATGTATAACGTATAACGTATAACGTATAACGTATAACGTATAACGTATAACGTGTAACGTATATCGTATAACGTAAAACGTATAACGTATAACGTATAACGTATAACGTATAACGTATAACGTATAACGTATAACGTATAACGTATAACGTATAACGTATAACGTATAACGTATAACGTATAACGTATAACGTATAACGTATAACGTATAACCTATGATGTATAACGTGTAACGTGTAACGTATAACGTATAACGTATAACGTATAACGTATAACGTATAACGTATAACGTATAACGTATAACGTATAACGTATAACGTATAACGTATAACGTATAACGTATAACGTATAACGTATAACGTATAACGTATAACGTATAACGTACAACGTATAACGTTTAACGTATAACCTATAATGTATAACGTATAACGTATATCGTATAACGTATAACGTATAACGTATATCGTATAACGTATAACGTATAACGTATAACGTATAACGTATAACGCATCCGAATTACGTATAACGTATAACGTATAACGTATAACGTATAACGTATAACGTATAACGTACAACTCATAACGTATAACGTACAACGTATAACGTATAACGTGTAACGTATAATGTATAACGTATAACGTATAACGTATAACGTATAACGTATAACGTATAACGTATAACGTATAACGTATAACGTATAACGTATAACGTATAACGTATAACGTATAACGTATAACGTATAACGTATAACGTATAACGTATAACGCATAACGTATAACGCATAACATGTAATGTATAACGCGTAACGTATAACGTATAACGTATAACGTATAACGTATAACGTATAACGTGTAACGTATAACGTATAACGAATATCGTACAACGTATAACGCATAACGTATAACGTATAACGTATAACGCATAACGTATAACGCATAACGTATAACGTATAACGTATAACCTATGACGTATAACGTATAACGTATAACGTATAACGTATAACGTATAACGTACAATGTATAACGTATAACGTATAACGTATAACGTATAACGTATAACGTATAACGTATAACGTATAACGTATAACGTATAACGTATAACGTATAACGTATAACGTATAACGTATAACGTATAACGTATAACGTATAACGTATAACGTATAACGTATAACGTATATCGTATAACGTATAACGTATAACGTATAACGTATAACGTATAACGCATACCGAATAACGCATAACGTGTAACGAAGAACGCATAACGCATAACGTATAAGGTATATCGTATAACGTATAATGTATAACGTATACCGCATAACGTATAACGTATAACCTATGACGTATAACGTATAACGTATAACGTATAACGTATAACGTATAACGTATAATGTATAACGTATAACGTATAACGTATAACGTATAACGTATAACGTATAACGTATAACGTATATCGTATAACGTATAACCTATGACGTATAACGTATAACGTATAACGTATAACGTATAACGTATAACGTATAACGTATAACGTATAACGTATAACGTATAACGTATAACGTATAACGTATAACGCATACCGAATAACGCATAACGTGTAACGAAGAACGCATAACGCATAACGTATAAGGTATATCGTATAACGTATAATGTATAACGTATACCGCATAACGTATAACGTATAACCTATGACGTATAACGTATAACGTATAACGTATAACGTATAACGTATAACGTATAATGTATAACGTATAACGTATAACGTATAACGTATAACGTATAACGTATAACGTATAACGTATATCGTATAACGTATAACCTATGACGTATAACGTATAACGTATAACGTATAACGTATAACGTATAACGTATAACGTATAA
This sequence comes from Ptiloglossa arizonensis, assembly GCF_051014685.1. Taxonomy (NCBI): domain Eukaryota; kingdom Metazoa; phylum Arthropoda; class Insecta; order Hymenoptera; family Colletidae; genus Ptiloglossa; species Ptiloglossa arizonensis. The sequence continues at coordinate 998,568 of NW_027478551.1, read as the reverse complement.
CGTATAATGTATAACATATAACATGTAACGTATAACGTATAATGTATAACTAATAACGTATAACGTATAACGAATATCGTACAACGTATAAAGCATAACGCATAACGTATAACGTATAACGTACAACGTATAACGCATAACGTATAACGTATAATGTATAACCTATGACGTATAACGTATAACGTATAACGTATAACGTATAACGTATAACGTATAACGTATAACGTATAACGTATAACGTATAACGTATAACGTATAACGTATAACGTATAACCTATGACGTTTAACGTGTAACGTATAACGTATAACGTATAACGTATAACGTATAACGTATAACGTAAAACGTATAACGTGTAACGTATAACGTATAACGTATAACGTATAACGTACAACGTATAACGTATAACGTATAACGTATAACGTACAACTCATAACGTATAACGTACAACGTATAACGTATAACGTATAACGTATAACGTATAACGTATAACGTATAACGTACAACGTATAACGTATAACGTGTAACGTATAATGTATAACGTATAACGTATAACGTATAACGTATAACGTATAACGTATAACGTATAACGTATAACGTATAACGTATAACGTATAACGTACAACGTATAACGTATAACGTATAACGTATAACGTACAACTCATAACGTATAACGTACAACGTATAACGTATAACGTGTAACGTATAATGTATAACGTATAACGTATAACGTATAACGTATAACGTATAACGTATAACGTATAACGTATAACGTATAACGTATAACGTATAACGTATAACGTATAACGTATAACGTATAACGTATAACGTATAACGTATAACGTATAACGTATAACGTATAACGTATAAGGTATAACGTATAACGCATAACGTATAACGCATAACATGTAACGTATAACGTATAACGTATAACGTATAACGTGTAACGTATAACGTATAACGTAAAACGTATAACGTATAACGTATAACGTATAACGTATAACGTATAACGTATAACGTATAACGTATAACGTATAACGTATAACGTATAACGTATAACGTATAACGTATAACGTATAACGTATAACGTATAACCTATGAGGTATAACGTGTAACGTGTAACGTATAACGTATAACGTATAACGTATAACGTATAACGAATAACGTATAACGTATAACGTATAACGTATAACGTATAATGTATAACGTATAACATATAACGTATAATGTATAACGTATAACGTTTAACGTATAACGTATATCGTATAACGTATAACGTATAACTTATAACATGTAACGTACAACGTATAACGTATAACGTATAACGTATAACGCATACCGAATAACGAATAACGTATAACGTATAACGTATAACGTATAACGTATAACGTATAACGTATAACGTATAACGTATAACGTATAACGTATAACGTATAACGTATAACGTATAACGTATAACGTATAACGCATACCGAATAACGCATAACGTGTAACGAAGAACGCATAACGCATAACGTATAACGTATATCGTATAACGTATAATGTATAACGTATAACGCATAACGTATAACGTATAACCTATGACGTATAACGTATAACGTATAACGTATAACGTATAACGTATACCGTATAACGTATAACTATTAACGTATAACGTATAACGAATATCGTACAACGTATAACGCATAACGTATAACGTATAACGTATAACGCATAACGTATAACGCATAACGTATAACGTATAACGTATAACCTATGACGTATAACGTATAACGTATAACGTATAACGTATAACGTATAACGTATAACGTATAACCTATGAGGTATAACGTGTAACGTGTAACGTATAACGTATAACGTATAACGTATAACGTATAACGTATAACGTATAACGTATAACGTATAAAATATAACGTATAACGTATAACGTATAGCGTATAACGTATAACGTATAACGTATAACGTATAACGTATAACGTATAACGTATAACGTATAACGTATAACGTATAACGTATAACGTATAACGTATAACGTATAACGTATAACGTATAACGTATAACGTATAACGTATAACGTATAACGTATAACGTATAACGTATAACGTATAACGTACAACGTATAACGTTTAACGTATAACCTATAATGTATAACGTATAACGTATAACGTATAACGTACAACTCATAACGTATAACGTACAACGTATAACGTATAACGTGTAACGTATAATGTATAACGTATAACGTATAACGTATAACGTATAACGTATAACGTATAACGTATAACGTATAACGTATAACGTATAACGTATAACGTATAACGTATAACGTATAACGTATAACGTATAACCTATGACGTTTAACGTGTAACGTATAACGTATAACGTATAACGTATAACGTATAACGTATAACGTAAAACGTATAACGTGTAACGTATAACGTATAACGTATAACGTATAACGTACAACGTATAACGTATAACGTATAACGTATAACGTACAACTCATAACGTATAACGTACAACGTATAACGTATAACGTATAACGTATAACGTATAACGTATAACGTATAACGTACAACGTATAACGTATAACGTGTAACGTATAATGTATAACGTATAACGTATAACGTATAACGTATAACGTATAACGTATAACGTATAACGTATAACGTATAACGTATAACGTATAACGTACAACGTATAACGTATAACGTATAACGTATAACGTACAACTCATAACGTATAACGTACAACGTATAACGTATAACGTGTAACGTATAATGTATAACGTATAACGTATAACGTATAACGTATAACGTATAACGTATAACGTATAACGTATAACGTATAACGTATAACGTATAACGTATAACGTATAACGTATAACGTATAACGTATAACGTATAACGTATAACGTATAACGTATAACGTATAACGTATAAGGTATAACGTATAACGCATAACGTATAACGCATAACATGTAACGTATAACGTATAACGTATAACGTATAACGTGTAACGTATAGCGTATAACGTAAAACGTATAACGTATAACGTATAACGTATAACGTATAACGTATAACGTATAACGTATAACGTATAACGTATAACGTATAACGTATAACGTATAACGTATAATGTATAACGTATAACATATAACGTATAATGTATAACGTATAACGTTTAACGTATAACGTATATCGTATAACGTATAACGTATAACTTATAACATGTAACGTACAACGTATAACGTATACCGTATAACGTATAACTAATAACGCATAACGTATAACGTATAACGTATAACGTATAACGAATAACGTATAACGTATAACGTATAACGTATAACGTATAATGTATAACGTATAACATATAACGTATAATGTATAACGTATAACGTTTAACGTATAACGTATATCGTATAACGTATAACGTATAACTTATAACATGTAACGTACAACGTATAACGTATACCGTATAACGTATAACTAATAACGCATAACGTATAACGTATAACGTATAACGCATAACGTATAACGCATAACGTATAACGTATAACGTATAACCTATGACGTATAACGTATAGCGTATAACGTATAACGTATAACGTATAACGTATAACGTATAACGTATAACGTATAATGTATAACGTATAACGTATAACGTATAACGTATAACGTATAACGTATAACGTAGAACGTATAACGTATAACGTATAACGTATAACGTATAACGTATAACGTATAACGTATAACGCATACCGAATAACGCATAACGTGTAAGGAAGAACGCATAACGCATAACGTATAAGGTATATCGTCTAACGTATAATGTATAACGTATACCGCATAACGTATAACGTATAACGTCTAACGTATAATGTATAACGTATAACGTATAACGTATAATGTATAACGTATAACGTATAACGTATAACGTATAACGTATAACGTATAACGTATAACGTATAACGTATAACGTATAACGTATAACGTATAACGTATAACGTATAACGTATAACGTATAACGTATAACGTGTAACGTATAACGTATAACGTAAAACGTATAACGTATAACGTATAACGTATAACGTATAACGTATAACGTATAACGTATAACGTATAACGTATAACGTATAACGTATAACGTATAACGTATAACGTATAACCTATGAGGTATAACGTGTAACGTGTAACGTATAACGTATAACGTATAACGTATAACGTATAACGAATAACGTATAACGTATAACGTATAACGTATAACGTATAATGTATAACGTATAACATATAACGTATAACGTATAACGTATCACGTTTAACGTATAACGTATATCGTATAACGTATAACGTATAACTTATAACATGTAACGTACAACGTATAACGTATACCGTATAACGTATAACTAATAACGTATAACGTATAACGAATATCGTACAACGTATAACGCATAACGTATAACGTATAACGTATAACGCATAACGTATAACGTATAACGTACAACGTATAACGCATAACGTATAACGTATAACGTATAACGTATAACGTATAACGTATAACGTATAATGTATAACGTATAACGTATAACGTATAACGTATAACGTATAACGTATAACGTGTAACGTATATCGTATAACGTAAAACGTATAACGTATAACGTATAACGTATAACGTATAACGTATAACGTATAACGTATAACGTATAACGTATAACGTATAACGTATAACGTATAACGTATAACGTATAACGTATAACGTATAACGTATAACGTATAACCTATGATGTATAACGTGTAACGTGTAACGTATAACGTATAACGTATAACGTATAACGTATAACGTATAACGTATAACGTATAACGTATAACGTATAACGTATAATGTATAACGTATAACATATAACGTATAACGTATAACGTATAACGTTTAACGTATAACGTATATCGTATAACGTATAACGTATAACTTATAACATGTAACGTACAACGTATAACGTATACCGTATAACGTATAACTAATAACGTATAACGTATAACGAATATCGTACAACGTATAACGCATAACGTATAACGTATAACGTATAACGCAAAACGTATAACGCATAACGTATAACGTATAACGTATAACCTATGACGTATAACGTATAACGTATAACGTATAACGTATAACGTATAACGTATAACGTATAATGTATAACCTATGAGGTATAACGTGTAACGTGTAACGTATAACGTATAACGTATAACGTATAACGTATAACGTATAACGTATAAAATATAACGTATAACGTATAACGTGTAGCGTATAACGTATAACGTATAACGTATAACGTATAACGTATAACGTATAACGTATAACGTATATCGTATAACGTATAACCTATGACGTATAAAGTGTAACGAAGAACGCATAACGCATAACGTATAACGTTTATCGTATAACGTATAATGTATAACGTATACCGCATAACGTATAACGTATAATCTATGACGTATAACGTATAACGTATAACGTATAACGTATAACGTACAATGTATAACGTATAACGTATAACGTATAACGTATAACGTATAACGTATAACGTATAACGTATAACGTATAACGTATAACGTATAACGTATAACGTATAACGTATAACGTATAACGTATAACGTATAACGTATAACGTATAACGTATGACGTATAACGTATAACGTATAACGTATAACGTATAACGTATAACGTATAACGTATAACGTATAACGTATAACGCATACCGAATAACGCATAACGTGTAACGAAGAACGCATAACGCATAACGTATAAGGTATATCGTATAACGTATAATGTATAACGTATACCGCATAACGTATAACGTATAACCTATGACGTATAACGTATAACGCATAACGTATAACGTATAACGTATAATGTATAACGTATAACGTATAACGTATAACGTATAACGTATAACGTATAACGTATAACGTATATCGTATAACGTATAACCTATGACGTATAACGTATAACGTATAACGTATAACGTATAACGTATAACGTATAACGTATAATGTATAACGTATAACATCTAACGTATAGCGTATAACGTATATCGTATAACGTATAACGTATAACGTATAACATGTAACGTACAACGCATAACGTATACCGTATAACGTATAACGTATAATGTATAACATGTAACGTACAACGTATAACGTATACCGTATAACGTATAACGTAAAACGTATGACGCATTACATACTACGTATAACGTATAACAGGTAACGTATAGCGTATAACGTATAACGTATAACGTATAACGTATAACGTATAACGTATAACGTATAACGTATAACGTATAACGTATAACGTATAACGTATAACGTTTAACGTATAACCTATAACGTATAACGTATAACGTATATCGTATAACGTATAACGTATAACGTATAACGTATAACGTATAACGTATAACGTATAACGTATAACGTATAACGTATAACGCATACCGAATAACGTATAACGTGTAACGAAGAACGCATAACGCATAACGTATAACGTATAACGTATAACGTACAACTCATAACGTATAACGTACTACGTATAACGTATAACGTGTAACGTATAATGTATAACGTGTAACGTATAACGTATAACGTATAACGTATAACGTATAACGTATAACGTATAACGTATAACGTATAACGTATAACGTATAACGTATAACGTATAACGTATAACGTATAACGTATAACGTATAACGTATAACGTATAACGTATAACGTATAACGTATAAGGTATAACGTATAACGCATAACGTATAACGCATAACATGTAACGTATAACGTATAACGTATAACGTATAACGTGTAACGTATAACGTATAACGTAAAACGTATAACGTATAACGTATAACGTATAACGAATAACGTATAACGTATAACGTATAACGTATAACGTATAATGTATAACGTATAACATATAACGTATAATGTATAACGTATAACGTTTAACGTATAACGTATATCGTATAACGTATAACGTATAACTTATAACATGTAACGTACAACGTATAACGTATACCGTATAACGTATAACTAATAACGCATAACGTATAACGTATAACGTGTAACGCATAACGTATAACGCATAACGTATAACGTATAACGTATAACCTATGACGTATAACGTATAGCGTATAACGTATAACGTATAACGTATAACGTATAACGTATAACGTATAACGTATAATGTATAACGTATAACGTATAACGTATAACGTATAACGTATAACGTATAACGTATAACGTAGAACGTATAACGTATAACGTATAACGTATAACGTATAACGTATAACGTATAACGTATAACGCATACCGAATAACGCATAACGTGTAACGAAGAACGCATAACGCATAACGTATAAGGTATATCGTCTAACGTATAATGTATAACGTATACCGCATAACGTATAACGTATAACCTATGACGTATAACGTATAACGTATAACGTATAACGTATAACGTATAACGTATATCGTATAACGTATAACCTATGACGTATAACGTATAACGTATAACGTACAACGTATAACGTATAACGTATAACGTATAATGTATAACGTATAACATGTAACGTATAGCGTATAACGTATAACGTATAACGTATAACGTATAACGTATAACGTATATCGTATAACGTATAACGTATAACTTATAACATGTAACGTACAACGTATAACGTATACCGTATAACGTATAACTAATAACGTATAACGTATAACGAATATCGTACAACGTATAACGCATAACGTATAACGTATAACGTATAACGTATTACGAATAACGTATAACGTATAACGTCTAACGTAACACCTATAACGTATAAAGTATAACGTATAACGTATAACGTATAAAGTATAACGTACATCGTATATCGTAAAACGTATAACGTATAACGTATAACGTATAACGTCTAACGTATAATGTATAACGTATAACGTATAACGTATAATGTATAACGTATAACGTATAACGTATAACGTATAACGTATAACGTATAACGTATAACGTATAACGTATAACGTATAACGTATAACGTATAACGTATAACGTATAACGTATAACGTATAACGTGTAACGTATAACGTATAACGTAAAACGTATAACGTATAACGTATAACGTATAACGTATAACGTATAACGTATAACGTATAACGTATAACGTATAACGTATAACGTATAACGTATAACGTATAACGTATAACCTATGAGGTATAACGTGTAACGTGTAACGTATAACGTATAACGTATAACGTATAACGTATAACGAATAACGTATAACGTATAACGTATAACGTATAACGTATAATGTATAACGTATAACATATAACGTATAACGTATAACGTATCACGTTTAACGTATAACGTATATCGTATAACGTATAACGTATAACTTATAACATGTAACGTACAACGTATAACGTATACCGTATAACGTATAACTAATAACGTATAACGTATAACGAATATCGTACAACGTATAACGCATGACGTATAACGTATAACGTATAACGCATAACGTATAACGTATAACGTACAACGTATAACGCATAACGTATAACGTATAACGTATAACGTATAACGTATAACGTATAACGTATAATGTATAACGTATAACGTATAACGTATAACGTATAACGTATAACGTATAACGTGTAACGTATATCGTATAACGTAAAACGTATAACGTATAACGTATAACGTATAACGTATAACGTATAACGTATAACGTATAACGTATAACGTATAACGTATAACGTATAACGTATAACGTATAACGTATAACGTATAACGTATAACGTATAACGTATAACCTATGATGTATAACGTGTAACGTGTAACGTATAACGTATAACGTATAACGTATAACGTATAACGTATAACGTATAACGTATAACGTATAACGTATAACGTATAACGTATAATGTATAACGTATAACATATAACGTATAACGTATAACGTATAACGTTTAACGTATAACGTATATCGTATAACGTATAACGTATAACTTATAACATGTAACGTACAACGTATAACGTATACCGTATAACGTATAACTAATAACGTATAACGTATAACGAATATCGTACAACGTATAACGCATAACGTATAACGTATAACGTATAACGCAAAACGTATAACGCATAACGTATAACGTATAACGTATAACCTATGACGTATAACGTATAACGTATAACGTATAACGTATAACGTATAACGTATAATGTATAACCTATGAGGTATAACGTGTAACGTGTAACGTATAACGTATAACGTATAACGTATAACGTATAACGTATAACGTATAAAATATAACGTATAACGTATAACGTGTAGCGTATAACGTATAACGTATAACGTATAACGTATAACGTATAACGTATAACGTATAACGTATATCGTATAACGTATAACCTATGACGTATAAAGTGTAACGAAGAACGCATAACGCATAACGTATAACGTTTATCGTATAACGTATAATGTATAACGTATAACGCATAACGTATAACGTATAATCTATGACGTATAACGTATAACGTATAACGTATAACGTATAACGTACAATGTATAACGTATAACGTATAACGTATAACGTATAACGTATAACGTATAACGTATAACGTATAACGTATAACGTATAACGTATAACGTATAACGTATAACGTATAACGTATAACGTATAACGTATAACGTATAACGTATAACGTATAACGTATGACGTATAACGTATAACGTATAACGTATAACGTATAACGTATAACGTGTAACGTATAATGTATAACGTATAACGTATAACGTATAACGTATAACGTATAACGTATAACGTATAACGTATAACGTATAACGTATAACGTATAACGTATAACGTATAACGTATAACGTATAACGTATAACGTATAACGTATAACGTATAACGTATAACGTATAAGGTATAACGTATAACGCATAACGTATAACGCATAACATGTAACGTATAACGTATAACGTATAACGTATAACGTGTAACGTATAACGTATAACGTAAAACGTATAACGTATAACGTATAACGTATAACGAATAACGTATAACGTATAACGTATAACGTATAACGTATAATGTATAACGTATAACATATAACGTATAATGTATAACGTATAACGTTTAACGTATAACGTATATCGTATAACGTATAACGTATAACTTATAACATGTAACGTACAACGTATAACGTATACCGTATAACGTATAACTAATAACGCATAACGTATAACGTATAACGTGTAACGCATAACGTATAACGCATAACGTATAACGTATAACGTATAACCTATGACGTATAACGTATAGCGTATAACGTATAACGTATAACGTATAACGTATAACGTATGACGTATAACGTATAATGTATAACGTATAACGTATAACGTATAACGTATAACGTATAACGTATAACGTATAACGTAGAACGTATAACGTATAACGTATAACGTATAACGTATAACGTATAACGTATAACGTATAACGCATACCGAATAACGCATAACGTGTAACGAAGAACGCATAACGCATAACGTATAAGGTATATCGTCTAACGTATAATGTATAACGTATACCGCATAACGTATAACGTATAACCTATGACGTATAACGTATAACGTATAACGTATAACGTATAACGTATAACGTATATCGTATAACGTATAACCTATGACGTATAACGTATAACGTATAACGTACAACGTATAACGTATAACGTATAACGTATAATGTATAACGTATAACATGTAACGTATAGCGTATAACGTATAACGTATAACGTATAACGTATAACGTATAACGTATATCGTATAACGTATAACGTATAACTTATAACATGTAACGTACAACGTATAACGTATACCGTATAACGTATAACTAATAACGTATAACGTATAACGAATATCGTACAACGTATAACGCATAACGTATAACGTATAACGTATAACGTATTACGAATAACGTATAACGTATAACGTCTAACGTAACACCTATAACGTATAAAGTATAACGTATAACGTATAACGTATAAAGTATAACGTACATCGTATATCGTAAAACGTATAACGTATAACGTATAACGTATAACGTCTAACGTATAATGTATAACGTATAACGTATAACGTATAATGTATAACGTATAACGTATAACGTATAACGTATAACGTATAACGTATAACGTATAACGTATAACGTATAACGTATAACGTATAACGTATAACGTATAACGTATAACGTATAACGTATAACGTGTAACGTATAACGTATAACGTAAAACGTATAACGTATAACGTATAACGTATAACGTATAACGTATAACGTATAACGTATAACGTATAACGTATAACGTATAACGTATAACGTATAACGTATAACGTATAACCTATGAGGTATAACGTGTAACGTGTAACGTATAACGTATAACGTATAACGTATAACGTATAACGAATAACGTATAACGTATAACGTATAACGTATAACGTATAATGTATAACGTATAACATATAACGTATAACGTATAACGTATCACGTTTAACGTATAACGTATATCGTATAACGTATAACGTATAACTTATAACATGTAACGTACAACGTATAACGTATACCGTATAACGTATAACTAATAACGTATAACGTATAACGAATATCGTACAACGTATAACGCATAACGTATAACGTATAACGTATAACGCATAACGTATAACGTATAACGTACAACGTATAACGCATAACGTATAACGTATAACGTATAACGTATAACGTATAACGTATAACGTATAATGTATAACGTATAACGTATAACGTATAACGTATAACGTATAACGTATAACGTGTAACGTATATCGTATAACGTAAAACGTATAACGTATAACGTATAACGTATAACGTATAACGTATAACGTATAACGTATAACGTATAACGTATAACGTATAACGTATAACGTATAACGTATAACGTATAACGTATAACGTATAACGTATAACGTATAACCTATGATGTATAACGTGTAACGTGTAACGTATAACGTATAACGTATAACGTATAACGTATAACGTATAACGTATAACGTATAACGTATAACGTATAACGTATAATGTATAACGTATAACATATAACGTATAACGTATAACGTATAACGTTTAACGTATAACGTATATCGTATAACGTATAACGTATAACTTATAACATGTAACGTACAACGTATAACGTATACCGTATAACGTATAACTAATAACGTATAACGTATAACGAATATCGTACAACGTATAACGCATAACGTATAACGTATAACGTATAACGCAAAACGTATAACGCATAACGTATAACGTATAACGTATAACCTATGACGTATAACGTATAACGTATAACGTATAACGTATAACGTATAACGTATAATGTATAACCTATGAGGTATAACGTGTAACGTGTAACGTATAACGTATAACGTATAACGTATAACGTATAACGTATAACGTATAAAATATAACGTATAACGTATAACGTGTAGCGTATAACGTATAACGTATAACGTATAACGTATAACGTATAACGTATAACGTATAACGTATATCGTATAACGTATAACCTATGACGTATAAAGTGTAACGAAGAACGCATAACGCATAACGTATAACGTTTATCGTATAACGTATAATGTATAACGTATAACGCATAACGTATAACGTATAATCTATGACGTATAACGTATAACGTATAACGTATAACGTATAACGTACAATGTATAACGTATAACGTATAACGTATAACGTATAACGTATAACGTATAACGTATAACGTATAACGTATAACGTATAACGTATAACGTATAACGTATAACGTATAACGTATAACGTATAACGTATAACGTATAACGTATAACGTATAACGTATGACGTATAACGTATAACGTATAACGTATAACGTATAACGTATAACGTATAACGTATAACGTATAACGTATAACGCATACCGAATAACGCATAACGTGTAACGAAGAACGCATAACGCATAACGTATAAGGTATATCGTATAACGTATAATGTATAACGTATACCGCATAACGTATAACGTATAACCTATGACGTATAACGTATAACGCATAACGTATAACGTATAACGTATAATGTATAACGTATAACGTATAACGTATAACGTATAACGTATAACGTATAACGTATAACGTATATCGTATAACGTATAACCTATGACGTATAACGTATAACGTATAACGTATAACGTATAACGTATAACGTATAACGTATAATGTATAACGTATAACATCTAACGTATAGCGTATAACGTATATCGTATAACGTATAACGTATAACGTATAACATGTAACGTACAACGCATAACGTATACCGTATAACGTATAACGTATAATGTATAACATGTAACGTACAACGTATAACGTATACCGTATAACGTATAACGTAAAACGTATGACGCATTACATACTACGTATAACGTATAACAGGTAACGTATAGCGTATAACGTATAACGTATAACGTATAACGTATAACGTATAACGTATAACGTATAACGTATAACGTATAACGTATAACGTATAACGTATAACGTTTAACGTATAACCTATAACGTATAACGTATAACGTATATCGTATAACGTATAACGTATAACGTATAACGTATAACGTATAACGTATAACGTATAACGTATAACGTATAACGTATAACGCATACCGAATAACGTATAACGTGTAACGAAGAACGCATAACGCATAACGTATAACGTATATCGTATAACGTATAATGTATAACGTATAACGCATAACGTATAACGTATAACCTATGACGTATAACGTATAACGTATAACGTATAACGTATAACGTATAACGTATAACGTATAACGTATAACGTATAACGTATAACGTATAACGTATAACGTATAACGTATAACGTATAACGTATATCGTATAACGTATAACCTATGACGTATAAAGTGTAACGAAGAACGCATAACGCATAACGTATAACGTTTATCGTATAACGTATAATGTATAACGTATAACGCATAACGTATAACGTATAATCTATGACGTATAACGTATAACGTATAACGTATAACGTATAACGTACAATGTATAACGTATAACGTATAACGTATAACGTATAACGTATAACGTATAACGTATAACGTATAACGTATAACGTATAACGTATAACGTATAACGTATAACGTATAACGTATAACGTATAACGTATAACGTATAACGTATAACGTATGACGTATAACGTATAACGTATAACGTATAACGTATAACGTATAACGTATAACGTATAACGTATAACGTATAACGCATACCGAATAACGCATAACGTGTAACGAAGAACGCATAACGCATAACGTATAAGGTATATCGTATAACGTATAATGTATAACGTATACCGCATAACGTATAACGTATAACCTATGACGTATAACGTATAACGCATAACGTATAACGTATAACGTATAATGTATAACGTATAACGTATAACGTATAACGTATAACGTATAACGTATAACGTATAACGTATATCGTATAACGTATAACCTATGACGTATAACGTATAACGTATAACGTATAACGTATAACGTATAACGTATAACGTATAATGTATAACGTATAACATCTAACGTATAGCGTATAACGTATATCGTATAACGTATAACGTATAACGTATAACATGTAACGTACAACGCATAACGTATACCGTATAACGTATAACGTATAATGTATAACATGTAACGTACAACGTATAACGTATACCGTATAACGTATAACGTAAAACGTATGACGCATTACATACTACGTATAACGTATAACAGGTAACGTATAGCGTATAACGTATAACGTATAACGTATAACGTATAACGTATAACGTATAACGTATAACGTATAACGTATAACGTATAACGTATAACGTATAACGTTTAACGTATAACCTATAACGTATAACGTATAACGTATATCGTATAACGTATAACGTATAACGTATAACGTATAACGTATAACGTATAACGTATAACGTATAACGTATAACGTATAACGCATACCGAATAACGTATAACGTGTAACGAAGAACGCATAACGCATAACGTATAACGTATATCGTATAACGTATAATGTATAACGTATAACGCATAACGTATAACGTATAACCTATGACGTATAACGTATAACGTATAACGTATAACGTATAACGTATAACGTATAACGTATAACGTATAACGTATAACGTATAATGTATAACTAATAACGTATAACGTATAACGAATATCGTAAAACGTATAAAGCATAACGCATAACGTATAACGTATAACGTACAACGTATAACGCATAACGTATAACGTATAATGTATAACCTATGACGTATAACGTATAACGTATAACGTATAACGTATAACGTATAACGTATAACGTATAACGTATAACGTATAACGTATAACGTATAACGTATAACCTATGACGTTTAACGTGTAACGTATAACGTATAACGTATAACGTATAACGTATAACGTATAACGTAAAACGTATAACGTATAACGTATAACGTATAACGTATAACGTATAACGTACAACGTATAACGTATAACGTATAACGTATAACGTACAACTCATAACGTATAACGTACAACGTATAACGTATAACGTGTAACGTATAATGTATAACGTATAACGTATAACGTATAACGTATAACGTATAACGTATAACGTATAACGTATAACGTATAACGTATAACGCATACCGAATAACGCATAACGTGTAACGAAGAACGCATAACTCATAACGTATAATGTATATCGTATAACGTATAATGTATAACGTATACCGCATAACGTATAACGTATAACCTATGACGTATAACGTATAACGTATAACGTATAACGTATAACGTATATCGTATAACGTATAACCTATGACGTATAACGTATAACGTATAACGTATAACGTATAACGTGTAACGTATAACGTATAACGTATAATGTATAACGTATAACATGTAACGTATAGCGTATAACGTATAACGTACAACGTATAACATATAACGTATAACGTATAACGTATATCGTATAACGTATAACGTATAACGTATAACATGTAACGTACAACGCATAACGTATACCGTATAACGTATAACGTATAACGTATAACATGTAACGTACAACGTATAACGTATACCGTATAACGTATAACGTAAAACGTATGACGCATTACATACTACGTATAACGTATAACATGTAACGTATAGCGTATAACGTATAACGTATAACGTATAACGTATAACGTAAAACGTATAACGTATAACGTATAACGTATAACGTATAACGTATAACGTTTAACGTATAACCTATAACGTATAACGTATGACGTACAACGTATAACGTATAACGTATAACGTATAACGTATAACGTATATCGTATAAGGTATAACGTATAACGTATAACGTATAACGTATAACGTATAACGTATAACGTATAACGTATAACGCATACCGAATAACGTATAACGTGTAACGAAGAACGCATAACGCATAACGTATAACGTATATCGTATAACGTATAATGTATAACGTATAACGCATAACGTATAACGTATAACCTATGACGTATAACGTATAACGTATAACGTATAACGTATAACGTATAACGTATAACGTATAACGTATAACGTATAACGTATAACGTATAACGTATAACGTATAACGTATAACGTATAATGTATAACGTATAACATATAACGTATAACGTATAACGTATAACGTTTAACGTATAACGTATATCGTATAACGTATAACGTATAACTTATAACATGTAACGTACAACGTATAACGTATACCGTATAACGTATAACTAATAACGTATAACGTATAACGAATATCGTACAACGTATAACGCATAACGTATAACGTATAACGTATAACGCATAACGTACAACGCATAACGTATAACGTATAACGTATAACCTATGACGTATAACGTATAACGTATAACGTATAACGTATAACGTATAACGTATAACGTATAACGTATAACCTATGAGGTATAACGTGTAACGTGTAACGTATAACGTATAACGTATAACGTATAACGTATAACGTATAACGTATAACGTATAAAATATAACGTATAACGTATAACGTATAGCGTATAACGTATAACGTATAACGTATAACGTATAACGTATAACGTATAACGTATAACGTATAACGTATAACGTATAACGTATAACCTATGACGTATAACGTATAACGTATAACGTATAACGTATAACGTATAATGTATAACGTATAACGTATAACGTATAACGTATAACGTATAACGTATAACGTATAACGTATATCGTATAACGTATAACCTATGACGTATAACGTATAACGTATAACGTATAACGTATAACGTATAACGTATAACGTATAACGTATAATGTATAACATATAACATGTAACGTATAGCGTATAACGTATAACGTATAACGTATAACGTATAACGTATAACGTATAACGTATAACGTATATCGTATAACGTATAACGTATAACGTATAACATGTAACGTACAACGCATAACGTATACCGTATAATGTATAACGTATAACGTATAACATGTGACGTACAACGTATAACGTATACCGTATAACGTATAACGTAAAACGTATGACGCATTACATACTACGTATAACGTATAACATGTAACGTATAGCGTATAACGTATAACGTATAACGTATAACGTATAACGTATAACGTATAACGTATAACGTATAACGTATAACGTATAACGTATAACGTATAACGTATAACGTATAACGTATAACGTACAACGTATAACGTTTAACGTATAACCTATAACGTATAACGTATAACGTATATCGTATAACGTATAACGTATAACGTATATCGTATAACGTATAACGTATAACGTATAACGTATAACGTATAACGTATAACGCATCCGAATAACGTATAACGTATAACATATAACGTATAACGTATAACGTACAACTCATAACGTATAACGTACAACGTATAACGTATAACGTGTAACGTATAATGTATAACGTATAACGTATAACGTATAACGTATAACGTATAACGTATAACGTATGACGTATAACGTATAACGTATATCGTATAACGTATAACGTATAACGTATAACGTATAACGCATAACGTATAACGCATAACATGTAATGTATAACGCGTAACGTATAACGTGTAACGTATAACGTATAACGTATAACGTATAACGTGTAACGTATAACGTATAACGAATATCGTACAACGTATAACGCATAACGTATAACGTATAACGTATAACGCATAACGTATAACGCATGACGTATAACGTATAACGTATAACCTATGACGTATAACGTATAACGTATAACGTATAACGTATAACGTATAGCGTATAACGTACAATGTATAACGTATAACGTATAACGTATAACGTATAACGTATAACGTATAACGTATAACGTATAACGTATAACGTATAACGTATAACGTATAACGTATAACGTATAACGTATAACGTATAACGTATAACGTATAACGTATAACGTATAACGTATAACGTATAACGTATAACGTATAACGTATAACGTATAACGTATAACGTATAACGCATACCGAATAACGCATAACGTGTAACGAAGAACGCATAACGCATAACGTATAAGGTATATCGTATAACGTATAATGTATAACGTATACCGCATAACGTATAACGTATAACCTATGACGTATAACGTATAACGTATAACGTATAACGTATAACGTATAATGTATAACGTATAACGTATAACGTATAACGTATAACGTATAACGTATAACGTATAACGTATATCGTATAACGTATAACCTATGACGTATAACGTATAACGTATAACGTATAACGTATAACGTATAACGTATAACGTATAATGTGTAACATATAACATGTAACGTATAGCGTATAACGTATAACGTATAACGTATAACGTATAACGTATAACGTATAACGTATATCGTATAACGTATAACGTATAACGTATAACATGTAACGTACAACGCATAACGTATACCGTATAATGTATAACGTATAACGTATAACATGTAACGTACAACGTATAACGTATACCGTATAACGTATAACGTAAAACGTATGACGCATTACATACTACGTATAACGTATAACATGTAACGTATAGCGTATAACGTATAACGTATAACGTATAACGTATAACGTATAACGTATAACGTATAACGTATAACGTATAACGTATAACGTATAACGTATAACGTATAACGTATAACGTACAACGTATAACGTTTAACGTATAACCTATAACGTATAACGTATAACGTATATCGTATAACGTATAACGTATAACGTATATCGTATAACGCGTAACGTATAACGTATAACGTATAACGTATAACGTATAACGTATAACGTATAACGTGTAACGTATAACGTATAACGTATAACGTATAACGTATAACGTATAACGTATAAAGTATAACGTATAACGTATAACGTATAACGTATAACGTATAACGTATAACGTATATCGTATAACGTATAACGTATAACGTATAACGTATAACGTATAACGTATAACGTATAACGTATAACGTATAACGTATAACGTATAACGTACAACGTATAACGTATAACGTGTAACGTATAATGTATAACGTATAACGTATAACGTATAACGTATAACGTATAACGTATAACGTATAACGTATAACGTATAACGTATAACGTATAACGTACAACGTATAACGTATAACGTATAACGTATAACGTACAACTCATAACGTATAACGTATAACGTATAACGTATAACGTATAACGTATAACGTATAACGTATAACGTATAACGTATAACGTATAACGTATAACGTATAACGTATAACGTATAACGTATAACGTATAACGTATAACGTGTAACGTATAACGTATAACGAATATCGTACAACGTATAACGCATAACGTATAACGTATAACGTATAACGTATAACGTATAATGTATAACTAATAACGTATAACGTATAACGAATATCGTACAACGTATAAAGCATAACGCATAACGTATAACGTATAACGTACAACGTATAACGCATAACGTATAACGTATAATGTATAACCTATGACGTATAACGTATAACGTATAACGTATAACGTATAACGTATAACGTATAACGTATAACGTATAACGTATAACGTATAACGTATAACCTATGACGTTTAACGTGTAACGTATAACGTATAACGTATAACGTATAACGTATAACGTATAACGTATAACGTATAACGTATAACGTATAACGTATAACGTATAACGTATAACGTATAACGTATAACGTATAACGTATAACGTATAACGTATAACGTATAACGTATAACGTATAACGCATAACGTATAACGCATAACATGTAATGTATAACGCGTAACGTATAACGTATAACGTATAACGTATAACGTATAACGTATATCGTATAACGTATAACGTATAACGTATAACGTATAACGTATAACGTATAACGTATAACGTATAACGTATAACGTATAACGTATAACGTATAACGTATAACGCATAACGTATAACGCATAACATGTAATGTATAACGCGTAACGTATAACGTATAACGTATAACGTATAACGTATAAAGTATAACGTACATCGTATATCGTAAAACGTATAACGTATAACGTATAACGTATAACGTATAACGTATAACGTATAACGTATAACGTGTAACGTATAACGTATAACGTAAAACGTATAACATATAACGTATAACGTACAACGTATAACGTATAACGTATAACGTAACACCTATCACGTATAAAGTATAACGTATAACGTATAACGTATAAAGTATAACGTACATCGTATATCGTAAAACGTATAACGTATAACGTATAACGTATAACGTATAACGTATAACGTGTAACGTATAACGTATAACGTAAAACGTATAACATATAACGTATAACGTACAACGTATAACGTATAACGTATAACGTATAACGTATAACGTATAACGTATAACGTATAACGTATAACGTATAACGTATAACGTATAACGTATAACGTATAAACTATGAGGTATAACGTGTAACGTGTAACGTATAACGTATAACGTATAACGTATAACGTATAACGAATAACGTATAACGTATAACGTATAACGTATAACGTATAATGTATAACGTATAACATATAACGTATAACGTATAACGTATAACGTTTAACGTATAACGTATATCGTATAACGTATAACGTATAACTTATAACATGTAAAGTACAACGTATAACGTATACCGTATAACGTATAACTAATAACGTATAACGTATAACGAATATCGTACAACGTATAACGCATAACGTATAACGTATAACGTATAACGCATAACGTATAACGCATAACGTATAACGTATAACGTATAACCTATGACGTATAACGTATAACGTATAACGTATAACGTATAACGTATAACGTATAACGTATAACGTATAACGTATAACCTATGAGGTATAACGTGTAACGTGTAACGTATAACGTATAACGTATAACGTATAACGTATAACGTATAACGTATAACGTATAACGTATAACGTATAAAATATAACGTATAACGTATAACGTATAGCGTATAACGTATAACGTATAACGTATAACGTATAACGTATAACGTATAACGTATAACGTATAACGTATAACGTATAACGTATAACGTATAACGTATAACGTATAACGTATAACGTATAACGTATAACGTATAACGTATAACGTATAACGTATAAAATATAACGTATAACGTATAACGTATAACGTATAACGTATAACGTATAACGTATAACGTATAACGTATAACCTATGAGATATAACGTGTAACATGTAACGTATAACGTATAACGTATAACGTATAACGTATAACGTATAACGTATAACGTATAACGTATAACGTATAACGTATAACGTATAACGTATAATGTATAACGTATAACATATAACGTATAACGTATAACGTATAACGTTTAACGTATAACGTATATCGTATAACGTATAACGTATAACTTATAACATGTAACGTACAACGTATAACGTATACCGTATAACGTATAACTAATAACGTATAACGTATAACGAATATCGTACAACGTATAACGCATAACGTATAACGTATAACGTATAACGCATAACGTATAACGCATAACGTATAACGTATAACGTATAACCTATGACGTATAACGTATAACGTATAACGTATAACGTATAACGTATAACGTATAACGTATAACGTATAATGTATAACCTATGAGGTATAGCGTGTAACGTGTAACGTATAACGTATAACGTATAACGTATAACGTATAACGTATAACGTATAAAATATAACGTATAACGTATAACGTATAGCGTATAACGTATAACGTATAACGTATAACGTATAACGTATAACGTATAACGTATAACGTATAACGTATAACTTATAACGTATAACGTATAACGTATAACGTATAACGTATAACGTATAACGTATAACGTATAACGTATAACGTATAACGCATACCGAATAACGTATAACGTATAACGAAGAACGCATAACGCATATCGTATAACGTTTATCGTATAACGTATAATGTATAACGTATACCGCATAACGTATAACGTATAATCTATGACGTATAACGTATAACGTATAACGTATAACGTATAACGTACAATGTATAACGTATAACGTATAACGTTTAACGTATAACGTATAACGTATAACGTATAACGTATAACGTATAACGTATAACGTATAACGTATAACGTATAACGTATAACGTATAACGTATAACGTATAACGTATAACGTATAACGTATAACGTATAACGTATAACGTATAACGTATAACGTATAACGTATAACGTATAACGTATAACGTATAACGCATACCGAATAACGCATAACGTGTAACGAAGAACGCATAACGCATAACGTATAAGGTATATCGTCTAACGTATAATGTATAACGTATACCGCATAACGTATAACGTATAACCTATGACGTATAACGTATAACGTATAACGTATAACGTATAACGTATATCGTATAACGTATAACCTATGACGTATAACGTATAACGTATAACGTATAACGTATAACGTATAACGTATAACGTATAATGTATAACGTATAACATGTAACGTATAGCGTATAACGTATAACGTATAACGTATAAGGTATAACGTATAACGTATATCGTATAACGTATAACGTATAACTTATAACATGTAACGTACAACGTATAACGTATACCGTATAACGTATAACTAATAACGTATAACGTATAACGAATATCGTACAACGTATAACGCATAACGTATAACGTATAACGTATAACGTATTACGAATAACGTATAACGTATAACGTATAACGTAACACCTATAACGTATAAAGTATAACGTATAACGTATAACGTATAAAGTATAACGTACATCGTATATCGTAAAACGTATAACGTATAACGTATAACGTATAACGTCTAACGTATAATGTATAACGTATAACGTATAATGTATAACGTATAACGTATAACGTATAACGTATAACGTATAACGTATAACGTATAACGTATAACGTATAACGTATAACGTATAACGTATAACGTATAACGTATAACGTATAACGTATAACGTATAACGTGTAACGTATAACGTATAACGTAAAACGTATAACGTATAACGTATAACGTATAACGTATAACGTATAACGTATAACGTATAACGTATAACGTATAACGTATAACGTATAACGTATAACGTATAACGTATAACGTATAACCTATGAGGTATAACGCGTAACGTGTAACGTATAACGTATAACGTATAACGTATAACGTATAACGTATAACGAATAACGTATAACGTATAACGTATAACGTATAACGTATAATGTATAACGTATAACATATATCGTATAACGTATAACGTATAACGTTTAACGTATAACGTATATCGTATAACGTATAACGTATAACTTATAACATGTAACGTACAACGTATAACGTATACCGTATAACGTATAACTAATAACGTATAACGTATAACGAATATCGTACAACGTATAACGCATAACGTATAACGTATAACGTATAACGCATAACGTATAACGCATAACGTATAACGTATAACGTATAACATATGACGTATAACGTATAACGTATAACGTATAACGTATAGCGTATAACGTATAACGTATAACCTATGAGGTATAACGTGTAACGTGTAACGTATAACGTATAACGTATAACGTATAACGTATAACGTATAACGTATAAAATATAACGTATAACGTATAAGGTATAGCGTATAACGTATAACGTATAACGTATAACGTATAACGTATAACGTATAACGTATAACGTATAACGTATAACGTATAACGTATAACGTATAACGTATAACGTATAACGTATAATGTATAACGTATAACGTATAACGTATAACGTATAACGTATAACGTATAACGTGTAACGTATATCGTATAACGTAAAACGTATAACGTATAACGTATAACGTATAACGTATAACGTATAACGTATAACGTATAACGTATAACGTATAACGTATAACGTATAACGTATAACGTATAACGTATAACGTATAACGTATAACGTATAACGTATAACGTATAACCTATGAGGTATAACGTGTAACGTGTAACGTAAAACGTATAACGTATAACGTATAACGTATAACGTATAACGTATAACGTATAACGTATAACGTATAACGTATAATGTATAACGTATAACATATAACGTATAACGTATAACGTATAACGTTTAACGTATAACGTATATCGTATAACGTATAACGTATAACTTATAACATGTAACGTACAACGTATAACGTATACCGTATAACGTATAACTAATAACGTATAACGTATAACGAATATCGTACAACGTATAACGCATAACGTATAACGTATAACGTATAACGCATAACGTATAACGCATAACGTATAACGTATAACGTATAACCTATGACGTATAACGTATAACGTATAACGTATAACGTATAACGTATAATGTATAACCTATGAGGTATAACGTGTAACGTGTAACGTATAACGTATAACGTATAACGTATAACGTATAACGTATAACGTATAAAATATAACGTATAACGTATAACGTATAGCGTATAACGTATAACGTATAACGTATAACGTATAACGTATAACGTATAACGTATAACGTATAACGTATAACGTATAACGTATAACGTATAACGTATAACGTATAACGTATAACGTATAACGTATAACGTATAACGTATAACGTATAACGTATAACGCATACCGAATAACGTATAACGTATAACGAAGAACGTACAATGTATAACGTATAACGTATAACGTTTAACGTATAACGTATAACGTATAACGTATAACGTATAACGTATAACGTATAACGTATAACGTATAACGTATAATGTATAACGTATAACGTATAACGTATAACGTATAACGTATAACGTATAACGTATAACGTATAACGTATAACGTATAACGTATAACGTATAACGTATAACGTATAACGCATACCGAATAACGCATAACGTGTAACGAAGAACGCATAACGCATAACGTATAAGGTATATCGTCTAACGTATAATGTATAACGTATACCGCATAACGTATAACGTATAACCTATGACGTATAACGTATAACGTATAACGTATAACGTATAACGTATAACGTATATCGTATAACGTATAACCTATGACGTATAACGTATAACGTATAACGTATAACGTATAACGTATAACGTATAACGTATAATGTATAACGTATAACATGTAACGTATAGCGTATAACGTATAACGTATAACGTATAACGTATAACGTATAACGTATAACGTATAACGTATATCGTATAACGTATAACGTATAACGTATAACATGTAACGTACAACGCATAACGTATACCGTATAACGTATAACGTATAACGTATAACATGTAACGTACAACGTATAACGTATACCGTATAACGTATAACGTAAAACGTATGACGCATTACATACTACGTATAACGTATAACATGTAACGTATAGCGTATAACGTATAACGTATAACGTATAACGTATAACGTATAACGTATAACGTATAACGTATAACGTATAACGTATAACGTATAACGTATAACGTATAACGTTTAACGTATAACCTATAACGTATAAGGTATGACGTACAACGTATAACGTATAACGTATAACGTATAACGTATAACGTATATCGTATAACGTATAACGTATAACGTATAACGTATAACGTATAACGTATAACGTATAACGTATAACGTATAACGCATACCGAATAACGTATAACGTGTAACGAAGAACGCATAACGCATAACGTATAACGTATATCGTATAACGTATAATGTATAACGTATAACGCATAACGTATAACGTATAAAGTATAACGTATAACGTATAACGTATAACGTATAACGTATAACGTATAACGTATAACGTATAACGTATATCGTATAACGTATAACGTATAACGTGTAACGTATAACTTGTAACGAAAAACGTATAACGAATAACGTAAAACGTATGACGCATAATGTATAACGTATAACGTATAACGTATAACGTATAACCTATGACGTATAACGTATAACGTATAACGTATAACGTATAACTTGTAACGAAAAACGTATAACGAATAACGTAAAACGTATGACGCATTACATACTACGTATAACGTATAACATGTAACGTATAGCGTATAACGTATAACGTATAACGTATAACGTATAACGTCTAACGTATAACGTATATCGTATAACGTATAACGTAAAACGTATAACATGTAACGTTCAACGTATAACGTATACCGTATAACGTATAACTAATAACGTATAACGTATAACGAATATCGTACAACGTATACAGCATAACGCATAACGTATAACGCATAACGTACAACGTATAACGCATAACGTATAACGTATAATGTATAACCTATGACGTATAACGTATAACGTATAACGTACAACGTATTACGTATAACGTATAACGTATAACGTATAACGTATAACCTATGACGTATAACGTGTAACGTATAACGTATAACGTATAACGTATAACGTATAACGTATAACGTATAAAGTGTAACGTATAACGTATAACGTATAACGTATAACGTATAACGTATAACGTATATCGTATAACGTATAACGTATAACGTATAACGTATAACGTATAACGTATAACGTATAACGTATAACGTATAACGCATACCGAATAACGTATAACGTGTAACGAAGAACGCATAACGCATAACGTATAACGTATATCGTATAACGTATAATGTATAACGTATAACGCATAACGTATAACGTATAACCTATGACGTATAACGTATAACGCGTAACGTATAACGTATAACGTATAACGTATAACGTATAACGTATAACGTGTAACGTATAACGTATAACGTATAACGTATAACGTATAACGTATAACGTATAAAGTATAACGTATAACGTATAACGTATAACGTATAACGTATAACGTATAACGTATATCGTATAACGTATAACGTATAACGTATAACGTATAACGTATAACGCATAACGTATAACGTATAACGTATAACGTATAACGTATAACGTATAACGTATAACGTATAACGTATAACGCATACCGAATAACGTATAACGTGTAACGAAGAACGCATAACGCATAACGTATAACGTATATCGTATAACGTATAATGTATAATGTATAACGCATAACGTATAACGTATAACCTATGACGTATAACGTATAACGCGTAACGTATAACGTATAACGTATAACGTATAACGTATAACGTATAACGTGTAACGTATAACGTATAACGTATAACGTATAACGTATAACGTATAACGTATAAAGTATAACGTATAACGTATAACGTATAACGTATAACGTATAACGTATAACGTATATCGTATAACCTATGACGTATAACGTATAACGCGTAACGTATAACGTGTAACGTATAACGTATAACGTATAACGTATAACGTATAACGTATAACGTATAACGTATAAAGTATAACGTATAACGTATAACGTATAACGTATAACGTATAACGTATAACGTATAACGTATAACGTATATCGTATAACGTATAACGTATAACGTATAACGTATAACTTGTAACGAAAAACGTATAACGAATAACGTAAAACGTATGACGCATAATGTATAACGTATTACGTATAACGTATAACG
Source organism: Ptiloglossa arizonensis (assembly GCF_051014685.1). Classification (NCBI taxonomy): domain Eukaryota; kingdom Metazoa; phylum Arthropoda; class Insecta; order Hymenoptera; family Colletidae; genus Ptiloglossa; species Ptiloglossa arizonensis. The sequence continues at coordinate 970,203 of NW_027478551.1, read as the reverse complement.
TATAACCTATGACGTATAACGTATAACGTATAACGTATAACTTGTAACGAAAAACGTATAACGAATAACGTAAAACGTATGACGCATTACATACTACGTATAACGTATAACATGTAACGTATAGCGTATAACGTATAACGTATAACGTATAACGTATAACGTATAACGTATAACGTATATCGTATAACGTATAACGTATAACGTATAACATGTAACGTTCAACGTATAACGTATACCGTATAACGTATAACTAATAACGTATAACGTATAACGAATATCGTACAACGTATACAGCATAACGCATAACGTATAACGCATAACGTACAACGTATAACGCATAACGTATAACGTATAATGTATAACCTATGACGTATAACGTATAACGTATAACGTACAACGTATAACGCATAACGTATAACGTATATCGTATAACGTATAACCTATGACGTATAACGTGTAACGTATAACGTATAACGTATAACGTATAACGTATAACGTATAACGTATAACGTGTAACGTATAACGTATAACGTATAACGTATAACGTATAACGTATAACGTATATCGTATAACGTATAACGTATAACGTATAACGTATAACGTATAACGTATAACGTATAACGTATAACGTATAACGTATAACACATACCGAATAACGTATAACGTGTAACGAAGAACGCATAACGCATAACGTATAACGTATATCGTATAACGTATAATGTATAACGTATAACGCATAACGTATAACGTATAACGTATAACCTATGACGTATAACGTATAACGCGTAACGTATAACGTATAACGTATAACGTATAACGTATAACGTATAACGTGTAACGTATAACGTATAACGTATAACGTATAACGTATAACGTATAACGTATAAAGTATAACGTATAACGTATAACGTATAACGTATAACGTATAACGTATAACGTATATCGTATAACGTATAACGTATAACGTATAACGTATAACGTATAACGTATAACGTATAACGTATAACGTATAACGTATAACGTATAACGTATAACGTATAACGTATAACGTATAACGTATAACGTATAACGTATAACGTATAACGCATAACGTATAACGCATAACATGTAATGTATAACGTATAACGTATAATGTATAACGTATAACGTATAACGTATAACGTACAAAGTATAACGTATAACGTATAACGTATTACGAATAACGTATAACGTATAACGTATAACGTAACACCTATAACGTATAAAGTATAACGTATAACGTATAACGTATAACGTATAAAGTATAACGTACATCGTATATCGTAAAACGTATAACGTATAACGTATAACGTATAACGTGTAACGTATAATGTATAACGTATAACGTATAATGTATAACGTATAACGTATAACGTATAACGTATAACGTATAACGTATAACGTATAACGTATAACGTATAACGTATAACCTGTAACGTATAACGTATAACGTATAACGTATAACGTATAACGTATAACGTGTAACGTATAACGTATAACGTATAACCTATGAGGTATAACGTGTAACGTGTAACGTATAACGTATAACGTATAACGTATAACGTATAACGTATAACGTATAACGTATAACGTATAACGTATAACGTATAACGTATAACGTATAACGTATAACGTATAACGTATAACGTATAACACATACCGAATAACGTATAACGTGTAACGAAGAACGCATAACGCATAACGTATAACGTATATCGTATAACGTATAATGTATAACGTATAACGCATAACGTATAACGTATAACGTATAACCTATGACGTATAACGTATAACGCGAAACGTATAACGTATAACGTATAACGTATAACGTATAACGTATAACGTGTAACGTATAACGTATAACGTATAACGTATAACGTATAACGTATAACGTATAAAGTATAACGTATAACGTATAACGTATAACGTATAACGTATAACGTATAACGTATAACGTATATCGTATAACGTATAACGTATAACGTATAACGTATAACGTATAACGTATAACGTATAACGTATAACGTATAACGTATAACGTATAACGTATAACGTATAACGTAAAACGTATAACGTATAACGTATAACGTATAACGTATAACGTATAACGTACAACGTATAACGTAGAACGTATAACGTATAACGTATAACGTATAGCGTATAACGTATAACGTATAACGTATAACGTATAACGTATAACGTATAACGTATAACGTATAACGTATAACGTATAACGCATAACGTATAACGTATAACGTATAACGTATAACATATAACGTATAACGTTTAACGTATAACGTATAACGTATAACGTATAACGTATAACGTATAACGTATAACGTATGACGTATAACGTATAACGTATAATGTATAACGTATAACATATAACGTATAACGTATAACGTATAACGTTTAACGTATAACGTATATCGTATAACGTATAACGTATAACTTATAACATGTAACGTACAACGTATAACGTATACCGTATAACGTATAACTAATAACGTATAACGTATAACGAATATCGTACAACGTATACAGCATAACGCATAACGTATAACGCATAACGTACAACGTATAACGCATAACGTATAACGTATAATGTATAACCTATGACGTATAACGTATAACGTATAACGTACAACGTATAACGTATAACGTATAACGTATAACGTATAACGTATAACCTATGACGTATAACGTGTAACGTATAACGTATAACGTATAACGTATAACGTATAACGTATAACGTATAACGTATAAAGTGTAACGTATAACGTATAACGTATAACGTATAACGTATAACGTATAACGTATATCGTATAACGTATAACGTATAACGTATAACGTATAACGTATAACGTATAACGTATAACGTATAACGTATAACGCATACCGAATAACGTATAACGTATAACGAAGAACGCATAACGCATAACGTATAACGTATATCGTATAACGTATAATGTATAACGTATAACGCATAACGTATAACGTATAACCTATGACGTATAACGTATAACGCGTAACGTATAACGTATAACGTATAACGTACAACGCATAACGTATAACGTTTATCGTATAACGTATAATGTATAACGTATACCGCATAACGTATAACGTATAATCTATGACGTATAACGTATAACGTATAACGTATAACGTATAACGTACAATGTATAACGTATAACGTATAACGTTTAACGTATAACGTATAACGTATAACGTATAACGTATAGCGTATAACGTATAACGTATAACGTATAACGTATAATGTATAACGTATAACGTATAACGTATAACGTATAACGTATAACGTATAACGTATAACGTATAACGTATAACGTATTACGTATAACGCATAACGTATAACGTATAACGTATAACGCATACCGAATAACGCATAACGTGTAACGAAGAACGCATAACGCATAACGTATAAGGTATATCGTCTAACGTATAATGTATAACGTATACCGCATAACGTATAACGTATAACCTATGACGTATAACGTATAACGTATAACGTATAACGTATAACGTATAACGTATAACGTATAACGTACAATGTATAACGTTTAACGTATAACGTATAACGTATAACGTATAACGTATAGCGTATAACGTATAACGTATAACGTATAACGTATAATGTATAACGTATAACGTATAACGTATAACGTATAACGTATAACGTATAACGTATAACGTATAACGTATAACGTATTACGTATAACGTATAACGTATAACGTATAACGTATAACGCATACCGAATAACGCATAACGTGTAACGAAGAACGCATAACGTATAACGTATAACGTATAACGTATAACGTATAACGTATAACGTATAACGTATAACGTATAACGTATAGCGTATAACGTATAACGTATAACGTATAACGTATAACGTATAACGTATAACGTATAACGTATAACGTATAACGTATAACGCATAACGTATAACGCATAACATGTAATGTATAACGTATAACGTATAACGTATAACGTATAACGTATAACGTATAACGTATAACATATAACGTATAACGTATAACGTATAACGTATAACGTATAACGTATAACGTATAACGTATAACGTATGACGTATAACGTATAACGTATAATGTATAACGTATAACATATAACGTATAACGTATAACGTATAACGTTTAACGTATAACGTATATCGTATAACGTATAACGTATAACTTATAACATGTAACGTACAACGTATAACGTATACCGTATAACGTATAACTAATAACGTATAACGTATAACGAATATCGTACAACGTATACAGCATAACGCATAACGTATAACGCATAACGTACAACGTATAACGCATAACATATAACGTATAATGTATAACCTATGACGTATAACGTATAACGTATAACGTATAACGTATAACGTATAACGTATAACGTATAACGTATAACGTATATCGTATAACGTATAACGTATAACGTATAACGTATAACGTATAACGTATAACGTATAACGTATAACGTATAACGCATACCGAATAACGTATAACGTGTAACGAAGAACGCATAACGCATAACGTATAACGTATATCGTATAACGTATAATGTATAACGTATAACGCATAACGTATAACGTATAACCTATGACGTATAACGTATAACGTATAACGTATAACGTATAACGTATAACGTATAACGTATAACCTATGAGGTATAACGTGTAACGTGTAACGTATAACGTATAACGTATAACGTATAACGTATAACGTATAACGTATAACGTATAACGTATAACGTATAACGTATAACGTATAACGTATAACGTATAACGTATAACGTATAACGTATAACGTATAACGTATAACGTATAACGTATAACGCATACCGAATAACGTATAACGTGTAACGAAGAACGCATAACGCATAACGTATAACGTTTATCGTATAACGTATAATGTATAACGTATACCGCATAACGTATAACGTATAATCTATGACGTATAACGTATAGCGTATAACGTATAACGTATAACGTACAATGTATAACGTATAACGTATAACGTATAACGTATAAAGTATAACGTATAACGTATAACGTATAACGTATAACGTATAACGTATAACGTATAACGTATAACGTATAACGTATAATGTATAACGTATAACATATAACGTATGACGTATAACGTATAACGTATAATGTATAACGTATAACATATAACGTATAACGTATAACGTATAACGTATAACGTATAACGTATAACGTATAACGTGTAACGTATAACGTATAACGTATAACGTATAACGTATAACGTATAACGTATAACGTATAACGTGTAACGTATAACGTATAACGTATAACCTATGAGGTATAACGTGTAACGTGTAACGTATAACGTATAACGTATAACGTATAACGTATAACGTATAACGTATAACGTATAACGTATAACGTATAACGTATAATGTATAACGTATAACATATAACGTATAACGTATAACGTATAACGTTTAACGTATAACGTATATCGTATAACGTATAACGTATAACTTATAACATGTAACGTACAACGTATAACGTATACCGTATAACGTATAACTAATAACGTATAACGTATAACGAATATCGTACAACGTATAACGCATAACGTATAACGTATAACGTATAACGCATAACGTATAACGCATAACGTATAACGTATAACGTATAACCTATGACGTATAACGTATAACGTATAACGTATAACGTATAACGTATAACGTATAACCTATGAGGTATAACGTGTAACGTGTAACGTATAACGTATAACGTATAACGTATAACGTATAACGTATAACGTATAACGTATAACGTATAACGTATAACGTATAACGTATAACGTATAACGTATAACGTATAACGTATAACGTATAACGTATAACGTATAACGTATAACGCATACCGAATAACGTATAACGTGTAACGAAGAACGCATAACGCATAACGTACAACGTTTATCGTATAACGTATAATGTATAACGTATACCGCATAACGTATAACGTATAATCTATGACGTATAACGTATAACGTATAACGTATAACGTATAACGTACAATGTATAACGTATAACGTATAACGTATAACGTATAACGTATAACGTATAACGTATAACGTATAACGTATAACGTATAACGTATAACGTATAACGTATAACGTATAACGTATAACGTATAACGTATAACGTATAACGTATAACGTATAACGTATAACGTATAACGTATAACGTATAACGTATAACGTATAACGTATAACGTATAACGTATAACGTATAACGTATAACGTATAACGTATAACGTATAACGTATAACGTATAACGTATAACGTATAACGTATAACGCATACCGAATAACGCAAAACGTGTAACGAAGAACGCATAACGCATAACGTATAAGGTATATCGTATAACGTATAATGTATAACGTATACCGCATAACGTATAACGTATAACCTATGACGTATAACGTATAACGTATAACGTATAACGTATAACGTATAATGTATAACGTATAACGTATGACGTATAACGTATAACGTATAACGTATAACGTATAACGTATATCGTATAACGTATAACCTATGACGTATAACGTATAACGTATAACGTATAACGTATAACGTATAACGTATAACGTATAATGTATAACGTATAACATGTAACGTATAGCGTATAACGTATAACGTATAACGTATAACGTATAACGTATAACGTATAACGTATAACGTATATCGTATAACGTATAACGTATAACGTATAACATGTAACGTACAACGCATAACGTATACCGTATAACGTATAACGTATAACGTATAACATGTAACGTACAACGTATAACGTATACCGTATAACGTATAACGTAAAACGTATGACGCATTACATACTACGTATAACGTATAACATGTAACGTATAGCGTATAACGTATAACGTATAACGTATAACGTATAACGTATAACGTATAACGTATAACGTATAACGTATAACGTATAACGTATAACGTATAACGTTTAACGTATAACCTATAACGTATAACGTATAACGTATATCGTATAACGTATAACGTATAACGTATAACGTATAACGTATAACGTATAACGTATAACGTATAACGTATAACGTATAACGTATAACGTATAACGTATAACGTATAACGTATAACGTATAACGTATAACGTATAACGTATAACGTATAACGTATAACGTATAACGAATAACGTAAAACGTATAACGCATAATGTATAACGTATAACGTATAACGTATAACGTATAACGTATAACGTATAAGGTATATCGTATAACGTATAATGTATAACGTATACCGCATAACGTATAACGTATTACCTATGACGTATAACGTATAACGTATAACGTATAACGTATAACGTATAATGTATAACGTATAACGTATAACGTATAACGTATAACGTATAACGTATAACGTATAACGTATAACGTATAACGTATATCGTATAACGTATAACCTATGACGTATAACGTATAACGTATAACGTAAAACGTATGACGCATTACATACTACGTATAACGTATAACATGTAACGTATAGCGTATAACGTATAACGTATAACGTATAACGTATAACGTATAACGTATAACGTATAACGTATAACGTATAACGTATAACGTATAACGTATAACGTACAACGTATAACGTTTAACGTATAACCTATAACGTATAACGTATAACGTATATCGTATAACGTATAACGTATAACGTATATCGTATAACGTATAACGTATAACGTATAACGTATAACGCATAACGTATAACGTATAACGCATACCCAATAACGTATAACGTGTAACGAAGAACGCATAACGCATAACGCATAACGTATAACGTATATCGTATAACGTATAATGTATAACGTATAACGTATAACGTATAACGTATAACGTATAACGTATAACCTATAACGTATAACGTATAACGTATATCGTATAACGTATAACGTATAACGTATAACGTATAACGTATAACGTATAACGTATAACGCATACCGAATAACGCAAAACGTGTAACGAAGAACGCATAACGCATAACGTATAAGGTATATCGTATAACGTATAATGTATAACGTATACCGCATAACGTATAACGTATAACCTATGACGTATAACGTATAACGTATAACGTATAACGTATAACGTATAATGTATAACGTATAACGTATAACGTATAACGTATAACGTATAACGTATAACGTATAACGTATATCGTATAACGTATAACCTATGACGTATAACGTATAACGTATAACGTATAACGTATAACGTATAACGTATAACGTATAATGTATAACGTATAACATGTAACGTATAGCGTATAACGTATAACGTATAACGTATAACGTATAACGTATAACGTATAACGTATATCGTATAACGTATAACGTATAACGTATAACATGTAACGTACAACGCATAACGTATACCGTATAACGTATAACGTATAACGTATAACATGTAACGTACAACGTATAACGTATACCGTATAACGTATAACGTAAAACGTATGACGCATTACATACTACGTATAACGTATAACATGTAACGTATAGCGTATAACGTATAACGTATAACGTATAACGTATAACGTATAACGTATAACGTATAACGTATAACGTATAACGTATAACGTATAACGTATAACGTTTAACGTATAACCTATAACGTATAACGTATAACGTATATCGTATAACGTATAACGTATAACGTATAACGTATAACGTATAACGTATAACGTATAACGTATAACGTATAATGTATAACGTATAACGTATAACGTATAACGTATAACGTATAACGTATAACGTATAACGTATAACGTATATCGTATAACGTATAACCTATGACGTATAACGTATAACGTATAACGTATAACGTATAACGTATAACGTATAACGTATAACGTATAACGTATAACATATGATGTATAACGTATAACATGTAACGTATAGCGTATAACGTATAACGTATAACGTATAACGTATAACGTATAACGTATAACGTATATCGTATAACGTATAACGTATAACGTATAACATGTAACGTACAACGTATAACGTGTACCGTATAACGTATAACGTATAACGTATAACATGTAACGTACAACGTATAACGTATACCGTATAACGTATAACGTAAAACGTATGACGCATTACATACTACGTATAACGTATAACATGTAACGTATAGCGTATAACGTATAACGTATAACGTATAACGTATAACGTATAACGTATAACGTATAACGTATAACGTATAACGTATAACGTATAACGTATAACGTTTAACGTATAACGTATAACGTATAACGTATAACGTATAACTAATAACGTATAACGTATAACGAATATCGTAGAACGTATTACGCATAACGTATAACGTATAACGTATAACGTATAACGTATAACGTATAACGTATAACGTATAACTTACGACGTATAACGTATAACGTATGACGTATAACGTATAACGTATAACGTATAACGTACAACGTATAACGTATAACGTATAACGTATAACGCATACCGAATAACGTATAACGTGTAACGAAGAACGCATAACGCATAACGTATAACGTATATCGTATAACGTATAATGTATAACATATAACGCATAACGTATAACGTATACCCTATGACGTACAACGTATAACGTATAACGTATAACTAATAACGTATAACGTATAACGAATATCGTAGAACGTATAATGTATAACGTATAACGCATAACGTATAACGTATAACGTATAACGTATAACGTATAACGTATAACGTACAAAGTATAACGTATAACGTATAACGTATAACGTATAACGTATATCGTATAACGTATAACGTATAACGTATATCGTATAACGTATAACGTATAACGTATAACGTATAACGTATAACGCATACCGAATAACGTATAACGTGTAACGAAGAACGCATAACGCATAACGTATAACGTATAACGTATAGCATATAACGTATAATGTATAACGTATAACGCATAACGTATAACGTATAACCTATGACGTATAACGTATAACGTATACCGTATAACTAATAACGTATAACGTATAACGAATATCGTAGAACGTATAACGCATAACGTATAACGTATAACGTATAACGTATAACGTATAACGTATAACGTATAACGTATAACGTATAACGTATAACGTATAACGTATAACGTATAACGTATAACGTATAACATATGATGTATAACGTATAACATGTAACGTATAGCGTATAACGTATACCGTATAACGTATAACGTATAACGTATAACATGTAACGTACAACCTATAACGTATACCGTATAACGTATAACGTAAAACGTATGACGCATTACATACTACGTATAACGTATAACATGTAACGTATAGCGTATAACGTATAACGTATAACGTATAACGTATAACGTATCACGTATAACGTATAACGTATAACGTATAACGTATAACGTATAACGTATAACGTTTATCGTTTAACGTATAACGTATAACGTATAACGTACAACGTATAACATATAACGTATAACGTATAACGTATAACGTATAACGTATATCGTATAACGTATAACGTATAACGTATAACGTATAACGTATACCGTATAACGTATAACGTATAACGTATAACGCATACCGAATAACGTATAACGTGTAACGAAGAACGCATAACGCATAACGTATAACGTATATCGTATAACGTATAATGTATAACGTATAACGCATAACGTATAACGTATAACGTATAACGTATAACGTATAACGTATAACGTATAACGTATAACGTATAACGTATAACGCATAACGTATAACGTGTAACGTATAACGTATAACGTATAACGTATAACGTATAACGTATAACGTATAACGTATACCGCATAACGTATAACGTATAACCTATGACGTATAATGTATAACGTATAACATGTAACGTATAGCGTATAACGTATAACGTATAACGTATCACGTATAACGTATAACGTATAACGTATAACGTATAACGTATAACGTATAACGTATAACGTATAACGTATATCGTATAACGTATAACGTATAACGTATAACATGTAATGTATAACGTATAACGTATATCGTATAACGTATAACGTTTATCGTTTAACGTATAACGTATAACGTATAACGTACAACGTATAACATATAACGTATAACGTATAACGTATAACGTATAACGCATAACGTATAACGTATAACATGTAACGTATAGCGTATAACGTATAACGTATAACGTAAAACGTATGACGCATTACATACTACGTATAACGTATAACATGTAACGTATAGCGTATAACGTATAACGTATAACGTATAACGTATAACGTATCACGTATAACGTATAACGTATAACGTATAACGTATAACGTATAACGTATAACGTTTATCGTTTAACGTATAACGTATAACGTATAACGTACAACGTATAACATATAACGTATGACGTATAACGTATAACGTATAACGCATAACGTATAACGCATAACATGTAATGTATAACGTATAACGTATAATGTATAACGTATAACGTATAACGTATAACGTATAACGTATAACGTATAACTTATGACGTATAACGTATAACGTATAACGTATAACGTATAACGTATAACGTATAACGTACAACGTATAACGTATAACGTATAACGTATAACGCATACCGAATAACGTATAACGTGTAACGAAGAACGCATAACGCATAACGTATAACGTATATCGTATAACGTATAATGTATAACATATAACGCATAACGTATAACGTATACCCTATGACGTACAACGTATAACGTATAACGTATAACTAATAACGTATAACGTATAACGAATATCGTAGAACGTATAATGTATAACGTATAACGCATAACGTATAACGTATAACGTATAACGTATAACGTATAACGTATAACGTACAAAGTATAACGTATAACGTATAACGTATAACGTATAACGTATATCGTATAACGTATAACGTATAACGTATATCGTATAACGTATAACGTATAACGTATAACGTATAACGTATAACGCATACCGAATAACGTATAACGTGTAACGAAGAACGCATAACGCATAACGTATAACGTATAACGTATAGCATATAACGTATAATGTATAACGTATAACGCATAACGTATAACGTATAACCTATGACGTATAACGTATAACGTATACCGTATAACTAATAACGTATAACGTATAACGAATATCGTAGAACGTATAACGCATAACGTATAACGTATAACGTATAACGTATAACGTATAACGTATAACGTATAACGTATAACGTATAACGTATAACGTATAACGTATAACGTATAACGTATAACGTATAACGTATAACGTATAACATATGATGTATAACGTATAACATGTAACGTATAGCGTATAACGTATACCGTATAACGTATAACGTATAACGTATAACATGTAACGTACAACCTATAACGTATACCGTATAACGTATAACGTAAAACGTATGACGCATTACATACTACGTATAACGTATAACATGTAACGTATAGCGTATAACGCATAACGTATAACGTATAACGTATAACGTATAACGTATAACGTATAACGTATAACGTATAACGTATAACGTATAACGCATAACGTATAACGTGTAACGTATAACGTATAACGTATAACGTATAACGTATAACGTATAACGTATAACGTATAACGTATACCGCATAACGTATAACGTATAACCTATGACGTATAATGTATAACGTATAACATGTAACGTATAGCGTATAACGTATAACGTATAACGTATCACGTATAACGTATAACGTATAACGTATAACGTATAACGTATAACGTATAACGTATAACGTATAACGTATAACGTATATCGTATAACGTATAACGTATAACGTATAACATGTAATGTATAACGTATAACGTATATCGTATAACGTATAACGTTTATCGTTTAACGTATAACGTATAACGTATAACGTACAACGTATAACATATAACGTATAACGTATAACGTATAACGTATAACGCATAACGTATAACGTATAACATGTAACGTATAGCGTATAACGTATAACGTATAACGTAAAACGTATGACGCATTACATACTACGTATAACGTATAACATGTAACGTATAGCGTATAACGTATAACGTATAACGTATAACGTATAACGTATAACGTATAACGTTTATCGTTTAACGTATAACGTATAACGTATAACGTACAACGTATAACATATAACGTATAACGTATAACGTATAACGTATAACGTATAACGCATAACGTATAACGCATAACATGTAATGTATAACGTATAACGTATAATGTATAACGTATAACGTATAACGTATAACGTATAACGTATAACGTATAACTTATGACGTATAACGTATAACGCATACCGAATAACGTATAACGTGTAACGAAGAACGCATAACGCATAACGTATAACGTATATCGTATAACGTATAATGTATAACATATAACGCATAACGTATAACGTATACCCTATGACGTACAACGTATAACGTATAACGTATAACTAATAACGTATAACGTATAACGAATATCGTAGAACGTATAATGTATAACGTATAACGCATAACGTATAACGTATAACGTATAACGTATAACGTATAACGTATAACGTACAAAGTATAACGTATAACGTATAACGTATAACGTATAACGTATATCGTATAACGTATAACGTATAACGTATATCGTATAACGTATAACGTATAACGTATAACGTATAACGTATAACGCATACCGAATAACGTATAACGTGTAACGAAGAACGCATAACGCATAACGTATAACGTATAACGTATAGCATATAACGTATAATGTATAACGTATAACGCATAACGTATAACGTATAACCTATGACGTATAACGTATAACGTATACCGTATAACTAATAACGTATAACGTATAACGAATATCGAAGAACGTATAACGCATAACGTATAACGTATAACGTATAACGTATAACGTATAACGTATAACGTATAACGTATAACGTATAACGTATAACGTATAACGTATAACGTATAACGTATAACGTATAACGTATAACATATGATGTATAACGTATAACATGTAACGTATAGCGTATAACGTATACCGTATAACGTATAACGTATAACGTATAACATGTAACGTACAACCTATAACGTATACCGTATAACGTATAACGTAAAACGTATGACGCATTACATACTACGTATAACGTATAACATGTAACGTATAGCGTATAACGTATAACGTATAACGTATAACGAATAACGTATCACGTATAACGTATAACGTATAACGTATAACGTATAACGTATAACGTATAACGTTTATCGTTTAACGTATAACGTATAACGTATAACGTACAACGTATAACATATAACGTATAACGTATAACGTATAACGTATAACGTATATCGTATAACGTATAACGTATAACGTATAACGTATAACGTATACCGTATAACGTATAACGTATAACGTATAACGCATACCGAATAACGTATAACGTGTAACGAAGAACGCATAACGCATAACGTATAACGTATATCGTATAACGTAAAATGTATAACGTATAACGCATAACGTATAACGTATAACGTATAACGTATAACGTATAACGTATAACGTATAACGTATAACGTATAACGTATAACGCATAACGTATAACGTGTAACGTATAACGTATAACGTATAACGTATAACGTATAACGTATAACGTATAACGTATACCGCATAACGTATAACGTATAACCTATGACGTATAATGTATAACGTATAACATGTAACGTATAGCGTATAACGTATAACGTATAACGTATATCGTGTAACGTATAACGTATAACGTATAACGTATATCGTATAACGTATAACGTATAACGTATAACATGTAACGTACAACGTATAACGTATACCGTATAACGTATAACGTAAAACGTATGACGCATTACGTACTACGTATAACGTATAACATGTAACGTATAGCGTATAACGTATAACGTATAACGTATAACGTATAACGTATAACGTATAACGTATATCGTATAACGTATAACGTATAACGTATAACATGTAATGTATAACGTATAACGTATAACGTATAACGTATAACGCATAACGTATAACGCATAACATGTAATGTATAACGTATAACGTATAATGTATAACGTATAACGTATAACGTATAACGTACAAAGTATAACGTATAACGTATAACGTATTACGAATAACGTATAACGTATAACGTATAACGTAACACCTATAACGTATAAAGTATAACGTATAACGTATAACGTATAAAGTATAACGTACATCGTATAACGTATATCGTATAACGTATAACGTATAACGTATAACATGTAATGTATAACGTATAACGTATAACGTATAACGTATAACGTATAACGTATAACGTATAACGTATAACGTATAACGTATAACGTATAACGTGTAACGTATAACGTATAACGTATAACGTATAACGTATAACGTATAACGTATAACGTGTAACTTATAACGTATAACGTATAACCTATGAGGTATAACGTGTAACGTGTAACGTATAACGTATAACGTATAACGTATAACGTATAACGTATAACGTATAACGTATAACGTATAACGTATAACGTATAACGTATAACGTATAACGTATAACGTATAACTTATAGCATGTAACGTACAACGTATAACGTATACCGTATAACGTATAACTAATAACGTATAACGTATAACGAATATCGTACAACGTATAACGCATAACGTATAACGTATAACGTATAACGCATAACGTATAACGCATAACGTATAACGTATAACGTATAACCTATGACGTATAACGTATAACGTATAACGTATAACGTATAACGTATAACGTATAACGTATAACCTATGAGGTATAACGTGTAACCTGTAACGTATAACGTATAACGTATAACGTATAACGTATAACGTATAACGTATAACGTATAACGTATAACGTATAACGTATAACGTATAACGTATAACGTATAACGTATAACGTATAACGTATAACGTATAACGTATAACGCATACCGAATAACGTATAACGTGTAACGAAGAACGCATAACGCATAACGTATAACGTTTATCGTATAACGTATAATGTATAACGTATACCGCATAACGTATAACGTATAATCTATGACGTATAACGTATAACGTATAACGTATAACGTATAACGTACAATGTATAACGTATAACGTATAACGTATAACGTATAACGTATAACGTATAACGTATAACGTATAACGTATAACGTATAACGTATAACGCATAACGTATAACGCATAACGTATAACGTATAACGTATAACCTATGACGTATAACGTATAACGTATAACGTATAACGTATAACGTATAACGTATAACGTATAACCTATGAGGTATAACGTGTAACGTGTAACGTATAACGTATAACGTATAACGTATAACGTATAACGTATAACGTATAACGTATAACGTATAACGTATAACGTATAACGTATAACGTATAACGTATAACGTATAACGTATAACGTATAACGCATACCGAATAACGCAAAACGTGTAACGAAGAACGCATAACGCATAACGTATAAGGTATATCGTATAACGTATAATGTATAACGTATACCGCATAACGTATAACGTATAACCTATGGCGTATAACGTATAACATATAACGTATAACGTATAACGTATAATGTATAACGTATAACGTATAACGTATAACGTATAACGTATAACGTATAACGTATAACGTATATCGTATAACGTATAACCTATGACGTATAACGTATAACGTATAACGTATAACGTATAACGTATAACGTATAACGTATAATGTATAACGTATAACATGTAACGTATAGCGTATAACGTATAACGTATAACGTATAACGTATAACGTATAACGTATAACGTATATCGTATAACGTATAACGTATAACGTATAACATGTAACGTACAACGTATAACGTATACCGTATAACGTATAACGTATAACGTATAACATGTAACGTACAACGTATAACGTATACCGTATAACGTATAACGTAAAACGTATGACGCATTACATACTACGTATAACGTATAACATGTAACGTATAGCGTATAACGTATAACGTATAACGTATAACGTATAACGTATAACGTATAACGTATAACGTATAACGTATAACGTATAACGTATAACGTATAACGTATAACGTATAACGTTTAACGTATAACGTATAACGTATAACGTATAACGTACAACGTATAACGTATAACGTGTAACGTATAACGTATAACGTATATCGTATAACGTATAACGTATAACGTATAACGTATAACGTATACCGTATAACGTATAACGTATAACGTATAACGCATACCGAATAACGTATAACGTGTAACGAAGAACGCATAACGCATAACGTATAACGTATATCGTATTTTTTTTTTTTTTCTATTTTTTTTTTATTAACGTGGGGGAAATCTTCGAAAGACCCCCCCGCCGCCTGGGGAGGGGCGGGGGGAGTGTGGGATTCCCCGCGCCCGGAAGGAAACCCATCGGGCGCGGGACCTACCCACTAAAACCCACCACGGTGGCCATCCTCGCACTATGCAGGGGGAGCACCTGGGACCGAAGACATCATAACATCAGGTGCTCCCCCGTGCAGGGCTCTCGCGCCCGTGTCCTCCCGTTCCAGGGAAGGGAGGGGGTACTTCACCCTCCCTTCCCTGTTTTCTCCTCGGCGCTCTGGCGCCCGACGTCGGAGCAGGGCCACACTGCTCCGACGTCCCACTCCCGGGGGCCGCCCGAGGGCGGCCGCGAGTCCCACACTCGCGACCGCCCACGGCCCCCATAGCCGCGCCGGAGGCACGGCCCTGGGACCGTGCCGTCGGCGCGGCCGCACCCCGGCTCGTACGCTCCCGAGGGCGGCTCTGGCCTCTCCGCCCTCGAGAGCGTCGCCGTCCCTTATTCCTCCCACCCCTCAGACGACGGGCGGTGGCACGAGCCTCAAGGGCTACGCACCCCCGCCCGCCGCTCTCAGGGTGGCCTCCCCAGCCCTTCCGGAGGCCCACCCGCCCCCGGCCTCGGACGAGGCCTCGCTCGCGGTCTCCCGCTCTCGCGAATGCGGCTCGCGGCCTCCTTCCGCGAGATTACCTCCTCGCAGAAGGAGGCCACGGCCCGCCACTTCGTCTCGCTGCCGAGCATGGCCTGTACCACGCCCGGCAGCGATAGGTCCGCCCCAATCACGGCCGTGAGGACACGGCGCTCCACCCCCCAGGCCGGACACACCTCGAGGGTGTGTTGCGCCGTGTCCTCGTCCGCTGGACAGTGCCAGCAGCGCGCCGCCTCTTCCACACCGATCCGGCACAGGTACTGACCGAAGCATCCGTGCCCGGACAGCACCTGCACCAACCGGTAGGTGAGTGAGCCGAAGCGCCTACCCAGCCACTCAAACAGGACCGGCCGGATAGCCCGGACAGTCCTCTGGCCGAACAACGGCTCGGCCAGCCGCTGCTGCCAAAGCTGCAGCATGGACTCCCGGGCCTGGCGCCTCAGGGCCTCCACCTCGCAGCCCGCCAGGACCACCCCATCCTCGCGGGCGCGCATGCGGCCCTCGTAGAAAGCCGCATGCGCGCCCGCGATCAAGTCCGCCGGGGGTAGCCCTGACAGGACGCTCGCCGCCTCATACGAAACGGTCCGGTACCCCCGGGCGATCCGCAGTGCAAGCCGCCTTTGAACCCGGCGCAGCAATACCTTGCTGCGCCGGGAGGCGGCCAGGTCGCCCGCTCAAACGGGGGCCCCGTATAGGGCCACCGAGTGGACCATTCCCGCGTAGAGGCGGCGAACCCGGTCACTCGGGCCCCGCAGGTTGGGGAGGATACGGCCCAAAGCGCCAACTATCCTCTCCAACCGCGGGGCCAGGGCCCGGAAATGGCCCTCGAAGCGCCAGTGGCTGTCGAGGTGAAGTCCCAGATATTTCATCTGAGACCTCACCTCGACGTCTGTCTCACCCACCCGGATCAGGGGGGGAGGCGGCTCTCCCCGGGGTCTATACATCCCGAGTACCTCGGTTTTGTGGAGAGCCACCTCCAAACCGATCCCCCTGATCCGGGAGACGACGCGCCGGACACCGTCCTCGGCGGCCCGAACAGCCCCCCTCCAGTCCCCCCTGACGGCCAACAACAAGGTGTCGTCCGCGTAACATGTCAGACTGACGCCGTCGGGGAGGTCTTCGGCCCGCAGGACGGTGTCGTACCCGAGGTTCCACAGCAGGGGTCCTAACACCGACCCCTGCGGAACCCCGGAGTACACCGCTCTCCTCTCCGTCCCGCACCGGCCCGGATACTCGATCCACCTGTCGCGGAGGTAGTCCTCGACGACTGCCCTAAGGTAGGCGGGGACTCGATGTTCCTCAAGCCCCCGCCTAATCGCCGCCCAGGGTAGGGTGTTAAACGCATTGGCGATGTCCAAGGACACCGCCAATGCCACCCCACCCCGGGAGACCGCCGAGGCCGAGAGGGACCGGACGCGTCGAATCGCGTCGATCGTCGACCGGCCCTCCCGGAACCCGAACTGGCACTCCGCCAGCCCGGGCCCACCCCGCGACAGGTGCCCGACGATGCGGGCCGCCACGACTCTTTCTAGGAGCTTGCCCACATCGTCGAGCAGGCAAATCGGCCGGTACGCTGACGGAGAGTCCGCGGGCCTACCCTCTTTCCGGAGGAGGACCATTCGGGCCACCTTCCATGCGGAGGGGAATCGCCCGGCCTCCAGGCAGCGGTCGAATAGCTCCCGGAGGCCGTCACCCAGGACGTCCGCGGCCAAGACCAAGACTCGGCCGGGCACTCCCGAAGGACCCGGGGCAGTATCCTTCGCCCCGAGTCTTCGGATGGCCGCGGCTAGCTCCCCAGCCGAGACCCCCAGCTCCGCGGACCAGGTGGTCGGGTCCGCAGAGGGACGTGGCCCGCTCTCCCCCACGATCGGGAAGAGCGTGTCGACCACGTCCCTCAAGAGCTGGGGGTCGAGACCCTCGGTGATCGGGGGCGCCCATGGCCGGAGTTTATTCAGAACTATCCGGTATGGGCGCCCCCATGGATCCCGCTCGAGGGTCTCGAGGAGCTCCTTCCAGCTCTGGGCCTTGGCCCGTTTGATGGCGACCTGCAGAGCCCTCTTTCCCGCGCGATAGGACTCGTACAGTTCCGCCGCCCTAGCCCGCGCGCCGTCGTCGCCGTTCCGTCCGGCCCGACGACGCGCGCGGGTGTACTGGCGTCGGGCCCGGACGCATGCTGTCCGCAATTCCCCGATTTCGCCCGACCACCAGTACACCGCCCGACGAGGAGACCGCGGCCCGGCCCGGGGCATCGCCGCGTCGCAAATGCGCGCGACGGCGCTCCCGAGCCGAGCCACGGCCCCCTCCAGGTCGGGCAGCCTGGTCTCCCGTCGAGGCCAGGTTTCGGCCAGAGCGGCTGCGACCAGGACGTCCTTGTCAAGGCGCCGAAGCGCCCATCTGCGTGGTGGTGGTGGGGCGCTACCCGCTCCCGGGCGGAGGTGTCGGTGCGGGGCCGCGGCGGCCTCGGGGGAGGTCAAGACCACGCGGATATACCGGTGGTCCGATAATGTCTCCTCCCCCACCACCACGTCCCACCCGGACACCATACGCGCGGCGCCGGGGGATCCAAACGTCAAATCCACTATGGACCCTCCCCGCGCCGCACGCACGTCAGCTCCGACCCCCGGTTAATCAACCGGAGGTCGAAGCCCGCCGCCCAGTCGCCCAGAGCCTCGCCCCTCCGATTGGTCCTGGGGGACCCCCATGCCACAGACCAGGCATTAAAGTCCCCCAGGACCAGCACCGGCCGGGGCGCAATCCTTGTGAGGCACGCCCCCACCCCGGCCATGTACTGCTCGAAGGCAGCAAGGCCGCAGTTGGGCGAAACGTAGCACCCCGCCACGGCGACTCCCCCCCACTGGACGGCGACGAATCCCGCCCCGTTCTCCAGTAAGGAGAACGGAGGGGACCCGTCACCGCCCTGCCACACAGCCGCCACCAAGCCGGCCGCATCCCCCATCCAATGCGGATGGTCGGGGACGCGGTACGGCTCGGCGGCGACTGCCAGACCACCCCCCCACTCCGCCAGCGTCTGACACATCAGGTCCTGCGCTGCACGGCAGTGGTTGAGGTTGGCCTGCAGGAGGAGGCGGGGAGCCATTATTTGATGGCCTCCTCACCGCCTCCTGGTGGCACCTCCGTGAGGACGGCGGCGGGGCCGATGTCCACCTCCATCGCGGACACCAACGCCGTCGCCGCCTCCGACCTCTTCCTTGCGACCGTCGCGTCGGTCGCGGCCAGGTCCGCGGGCGCCGCGGCGCTCGCAGCTGGGGCCGCTCTCACCGGCGCCGGGAGCGGCCCCGGCGCCCCTCTCCTCTGCCCTCGTCGGGATGGGGGGGTACATTGCTTCCCCCCCATTCGGTGCGCGGCTGGTCTCCCCATGTCCGCACACAGCGGGCACTTGGGGGCCGCCGCGCAGTGGCTCGCGCGGTGGCCTTCGGCACCGCAGCGGTAACAAGTACCGCTGCGGTCCACCGCGGAGGTGCACCGCTGCCTGACATGGCCCGTCTCCAGACAGCGGTAGCACTGGAGTGGGCGTTGGGCGAGGACCTCGATCCTCGCCGACACCCACCCCACCACGATCCTCCCGACTGCTTCTAACTTCCGGGCAGCCGGAAGAGGGCACCGTGCCCACACCGCTCCCAGGCCGGTGGAGGACCGCCGGACCTCCCCGGTCCGGATGTCCCCCTCAGAGCAGCCACCGGCCTGGGCCAGCGCCCTGGCCACCTCCTCCCGGGTGACCGAGTCGTCCAGCCCACAAACGCGCAGCTCCGCGCTCTTTGTGGGCCGGGCGACCCTGACACCCCGGGGTGCCAAGGCCTCGCCCAGCTTTTCGGCCAGTCGGTCCGCCCTGGCTGCGTTGTCGGGGCCGCTCACGCGCAGCATGAGCGCCCCCGTCACCGCCCATCTCGGGCGGACCGACTCGATGGCGAGTGCGGCCAAGGATATCTTTTCCTTGGCCGCTGCCATCACCTCCCCGTAGGAGACGCCCCCCCCCCCCTCCGGGACGGTCAGCATGACTGCTGCCGTTGAAGGGGGGCGTCCCAGACGGGGCTTCGCCCTCCCCGCCTTTCCGTCCCTCTTCGGGGCAACCGGCGGGGGAGGCGGCGGCACCCGGGCCGCCCTCCTCGCCGTCCTTCCCGCCCTTCGGCCCAGGACCTCGGTCCACAAGGGACCGGATGGGGGCGGCGGCGGAGGCATTTGTGCCCCCGCCGTCGCCCCCACCACGGCACCCTTGCCCTTCGTCTTTGCCGCAGGGCCCGGAACCGCGATGGTCCCCCCCTGCGGTCCCCCGCCCCCCGGTTGTTTCCCGGGCCCGGTCCTCGGTCCCGCCGGCGCTCCGCCCTTGGGGCGAAGCGCCGCCCGGATTTCGCCGCGGATGACGGCCATCATGGCCGCCATCTTGGCGTCCATGAGGAGCTCGATGCTCCTCATGGACGTCGCTGGTGTGGGGGGAGCTCCCGCCTTCCCCCTCCCACACGTGCAGTCGCCCGTCGGCCCCGGATGAGGGCGCCTCCTAAGGGCGTCCGTCTCCCTCCGCGAGCACGCAAGCTCGTCTTTCAGAGCCTCCACACGCTGCCTCAATTGGGCGTTCGTGTACTCCAAGGCAGCTGGGACACGTCGTCCCAGCTCCTGGAGAGCCCTCCGCGCCTCCGTCGCGGCCTGGCCAACCGACCTCGCGGAGGAACGTATATCGTATAACGTATAATGTATAACGTATAACGCATAACGTATAACGTATAACCTATGACGTATAACGTATAACGTATAACGTATAACGTATAACGTATAACGTAAAACGTATAACGTATAACGTATAACGTATAACGTATAACGTACAACGTATAACGTATAACGTATAACGTATAACGTATAACGTATAACGTATAACGTATAACGTATAATGTATAACGTATAACGTGTAACGTATAACGTATAACGTTTAACGTATAACGTATAACGCTTAACGTATAACGTACAACGTATAACGTATAACGTATAACGTATAACGTATAACGTATAACGTATATCGTATAACGTATAACGTATAACGTATAACGTATAACGTATAACGTATAACGTATAACGTATAACGTATAACGTATAACGCATACCGAATAACGTATAACGTGTAACGAAGAACGCATAACGCATAACGTAAAACGTATATCGTATAACGTATAATGTATAACATATAACGCATAACGTATAACGTATACCCTATGACGTATAACGTATAACGTATAACGTATAACTAATAACGTATAACGTATAACGAATATCGTAGAACGTATAACGCATAACGTATAACGTATAACGTATAACGTATAACGTATAACGTATAACGTATAACGTATAACTTATGACGTATAACGTATAACGTATAACGTATAACGTATAACGTATAACGTATAACGTACAACGTATAACGTATAACGTATAACGTATAACGCATACCGAATAACGTATAACGTGTAACGAAGAACGCATAACGCATAACGTATAACGTATATCGTATAACGTATAATGTATAACATATAACGCATAACGTATAACGTATACCCTATGACGTATAACGTATAACGTATAACGTATAACTAATAACGTATAACGTATAACGAATATCGTAGAACGTATAACGTATAACGTATAACGCATAACGTATAACGTATAACGTATAACGTATAACGTATAACGTATAACGTATAACGTTTATAGTTTAACGTATAACGTATAACGTATAACGTACAACGTATAACATATAACGTATAACGTATAACGTATAACGTATATCGTATAACGTATAACGTATAACGTATAACGTATAACGTATACCGTATAACGTATAACGTATAACGTATAACGCATACCGAATAACGTATAACGTGTAACGAAGAACGCATAACGCATAACGTATAACGTAAATCGTATAACGTATAATGTATAACGTATAACGCATAACGTATAACGTATAACGTATATCGTATAACGTATAACGTATAACGTATATCGTATAACGTATAACGTATAACGTATAACGAATATCGTAGAACGTATAACGCATAACGTATAACGTATAACGTATAACGTATAACGTATAACGTATAACGTATAACGTATAACTTATGACGTATAACGTATAACGTATAACGTATAACGTATAACGTATAACGTATAACGTACAACGTATAACGTATAACGTATAACGTATAACGCATACCGAATAACGTATAACGTGTAACGAAGAACGCATAACGCATAACGTATAACGTATATCGTATAACGTATAATGTATAACATATAACGCATAACGTATAACGTATACCCTATGACGTATAACGTATAACGTATAACGTATAACTAATAACGTATAACGTATAACGAATATCGTAGAACGTATAACGTGTAACGAATATCGTAGAACGTATAACGCATAACGTATAACGTATAACGTATAACGTATAACGTATAACGTATAACGTATAACGTATAACGTATAACGTATAACGTATAACGTATAACGTATAACGTATAACGTATAACGTATAACGTATAACGTATAACATATGATGTATAACGTATAACATGTAACGTATAGCGTATAACGTATAACGTATAACGTATAACGTATAACGTATAACGTATAACGTATATCGTATAACGTATAACGTATAACGTATAACATGTAACGTACAACGTATAACGTATACCGTATAACGTATAACGTATAACGTATAACATGTAACGTACAACGTATAACGTATACCGTATAACGTATAACGTAAAACGTATGACGCATTACATACTACGTATAACGTATAACATGTAACGTATAGCGTATAACGTATAACGTATAACGTATAACGTATAACGTATAACGTCTAACGTATAACGTATAACGTATAACGTATAACGTATAACGTATAACGTATAACGTTTATAGTTTAACGTATAACGTATAACGTATAACGTACAACGTATAACATATAACGTATAACGTATAACGTATAACGTATATCGTATAACGTATAACGTATAACGTATAACGTATAACGTATACCGTATAACGTATAACGTATAACGTATAACGCATACCGAATAACGTATAACGTGTAACGAAGAACGCATAACGCATAACGTATAACGTAAATCGTATAACGTATAATGTATAACGTATAACGCATAACGTATAACGTATAACCTATTACGCATAACGTATAACGTATAACGTATAACGTATAACGTATAACGTATAACGTATAACGTACAACGTATAACGTATAACGTATAACGTACAACGTATAACGTATAACGTATAACGTATAACGTATAACGTATAACGTATAACGTATAACGTATAACGTATAACGTATAACGTATAATGTATAACGCATAACATGTAACGTATAGCGTATAACGTATAACGTATAACGTATAACGTATAACGTATAACGTATAACGTATAACGTATAACGTATAACGTATAACGTATAACGTATAACGTATAACGTATAACGTATAACGTATAACGTATAACGCATAACGTATAACGTGTAACGTATAACGTATAACGTATAACGTATAACGTATAACGTATAACGTATAACGTATAACGTATACCGCATAACGTATAACGTATAACCTATGACGTATAACGTATAACATATAACGTATAACGTATAACGTACAATGTATAACGTATAACGTATAACGTATAACGTATAACGTATAACGTATAGCGTATAACGTATAATGTATAACGTATAACATGTAACGTATAGCGTATAACGTATAACGTATAACGTATAACGTATAACGTATAACGTATAACGTATAACGTATAACGTATAACGTATAACGTATAACGTATAACGCATAACGTATAACGTGTAACGTATAACGTATAACGTATAACGTATAACGTATAACGTATAACGTATAACGTATAACGTATACCGCATAACGTATAACGTATAACCTATGACGTATAACGTATAACATATAACGTATAACGTATAACGTACAATGTATAACGTATAACGTATAACGTATAACGTATAACGTATAACGTATAGCGTATAACGTATAATGTATAACGTATAACATGTAACGTATAGCGTATAACGTATAACGTATAACGTATAACGTATAACGTATAACGTATAACGTATAACGTATATCGTATAACGTATAACGTATAACGTATAACATGTAACGTACAACGTATAACGTATACCGTATAACGTATAACGTAAAACGTATGACGCATTACATACTACGTATAACGTATAACATGTAACGTATAGCGTATAACGTATAACGTATAACGTATAACGTATAACGTATAACGTATAACGTATATCGTATAACGTATAACGTATTACGTATAACATATAACGTACAACGTATAACGTATACCGTACAACGTATAACGCATAACGTATAACGTATAACGTATAACGTATAACGTATAACGTATAACGTATAACGTATAATGTATAACGTATAACATGTAACGTATAACGTATAACGTTTAACGTATAACGTATAACGCTTAACGTATAACGTACAACGTATAACGTATAACGTATAACGTATAACGTATAACGTATATCGTATAACGTATAACGTATAACGTATAACGTATAACGTATAACGTATAACGTATAACGTATAACGTATAACGCATACCGAATAACGTATAACGTGTAACGAAGAACGCATAACGCATATCGTATAACGTATATCGTATAACGTATAATGTATAACATATAACGCATAACGTATAACGTATACCCTATGACGTATAACGTATAACGTATAACGTATAACTAATAACGTATAACGTATAACGAATATCGTAGAACGTATAACGCATAACGTATAACGTATAACGTATAACGTATAACGTATAACGTATAACGTATAACGTATAACGTATAACTTATGACGTATAACGTATAACGTACAACGTATAACGTATAACGTATATCGTATAACGTATAACGTATAACGTATAACATGTAACGTACAACGTATAACGTATACCGTATAACGTATAACGTAAAACGTATGACGCATTACATACTACGTATAACGTATAACATGTAACGTATAGCGTATAACGTATAACGTATAACGTATAACGTATAACGTATAACGTATAACGTATATCGTATAACGTATAACGTATTACGTATAACATATAACGTACA
This sequence comes from Ptiloglossa arizonensis, assembly GCF_051014685.1. Taxonomy (NCBI): domain Eukaryota; kingdom Metazoa; phylum Arthropoda; class Insecta; order Hymenoptera; family Colletidae; genus Ptiloglossa; species Ptiloglossa arizonensis. The sequence continues at coordinate 942,786 of NW_027478551.1, read as the reverse complement.
ACGTATAACGTATACCGTACAACGTATAACGCATAACGTATAACGTATAACGTATAACGTATAACGTATAACGTATAACGTATAACGTATAATGTATAACGTATAACATGTAACGTATAACGTATAACGTTTAACGTATAACGTATAACGCTTAACGTATAACGTACAACGTATAACGTATAACGTATAACGTATAACCTATAACGTATATCGTATAACGTATAACGTATAACGTATAACGTATAACGTATAACGTATAACGTATAACGTATAACGTATAACGCATACCGAATAACGTATAACGTGTAACGAAGAACGCATAACGCATATCGTATAACGTATATCGTATAACGTATAATGTATAACATATAACGCATAACGTATAACGTATACCCTATGACGTATAACGTATAACGTATAACGTATAACTAATAACGTATAACGTATAACGAATATCGTAGAACGTATAACGCATAACGTATAACGTATAACGTATAACGTATAACGTATAACGTATAACGTATAACGTATAACGTATAACTTATGACGTATAACGTATAACGTACAACGTATAACGCATAACGTATAACGTATAACGTACAACGTATAACGTATAACGTATAACGTATAACGTATAACGTATAACGTATAACGTATAACGTATACCCTATGACGTATAACGTATAACGTATAACGTATAACTAATAACGTATAACGTATAACGAATATCGTAGAACGTATAACGCATAACGTATAACGTATAACGTATAACGTATAACGAATATCGTAGAACGTATAACGCATAACGTATAACGTATAACGTATAACGTATAACGCATACCGAATAACGTATAACGTGTAACGAAGAACGCATAACGCATAACGTATAACGTATATCATATAACGTATAATGTATAACGTATAACGCATAACGTATAACGTATAACCTATGACGTATAACGTATAACGTATAACGTATAACTAATAACGTATAACGTATAACGAATATCGTAGAACGTATAACGCATAACGTATAACGTACAACGTATAACGTATAACGTATAACGTATAACGTATAACATATGATGTATAACGTATAACATGTAACGTATAGCGTATAATGTATAACGTATAACGTATAACGTATAACGTATAACGTATAACGTATATCGTATAACGTATAACGTATAACGTATAACATGTAACGTACAACGTATAACGTATACCGTATAACGTATAACGTATAACGTATAACATGTAACGTACAACGTATAACGTATACCGTATAACGTATAACGTAAAACGTATGACGCATTACATACAACGTATAACGTATAACATGTAACGTACAGCGTATAACGTATAACGTATAACGTATACCGTATAACGTATAACGTATAACGTATAACGTATAACGTATAACGTATAACGTATAACGTTTAACGTTTAACGTATAACGTATAACGTATAACGTATAACGTACAACGTATAACCTATAACGTATAACGTATAACGTATAACGTATATCGTATAACGTATAACGTATAACGTATAACGTATAACGTATACCGTATAACGTATAACGTATAACGTATAACGCATACCGAATAACGTATAACGTGTAACGAAGAACGCATAACGCATAACGTATAACGTATATCGTATAACGTATAACGTATAACGTATAACGCATAACGTATAACGTATAACCTATGACGTATAACGTATAACGTATAACGTACAACGTATAACGTATAACGTATAACGTATAACGTACAACGTATAACGTATAACGTATAACGTACAACGTATAACGTATAACGTATAACGTATAACGTATAACGTATAACGTATAACGTATAACGTATAACGTATAACGTATAACGTATAATGTATAACGCATAACATGTAACGTATAGCGTATAAAGTATAACGTATAACGTATAACGTATAACGTATAACGTATAACGTATAACGTATAACGTATAACGTATAACGTATAACGTATAACGTATAACGTATAACGTATAACGTATAACGTATAACGTATAACGCATAACGTATATCGTGTAACGTATAACGTATAACGTATAACGTATAACGTATAACGTATAACGTATACTGCATAACGTATAACGTATAACCTATGACGTATAACGTATAACCTATGACGTATAACGTATAACATATAACGTATAACGTATAACGTATAATGTATAACGTATAACGTATAACGTATAACGTATAACGCATAACGTATAGCTTATAACGTATAATGTATAACGTATAACATGTAACGTATAGCGTATAACGTATAACGTATAACGTATAACGTATAACGTATAACGTATAACGTATAACGTATATCGTATAACGTATAACGTATAACGTATAACATGTAACGTACAACGTATAACGTATACCGTATAACGTATAACGTAAAACGTATGACGCATTACATACTACGTATAACGTATAACATGTAACGTATAGCGTATAACGTATAACGTATAACGTATAACGTATAACGTATATCGTATAACGTATAACGTATAACGTATAACATGTAACGTACAACGTATAACGTATACCGTATAACGTATAACGTAAAACGTATGACGCATTACATACTACGTATAACGTATAACATGTAACGTATAACGTATAACGTATAACGTATAACGTACAACGTATAACGTATAACGTATAACGTATAACGTATAACGTATATCGTATAACGTATAACGTATAACGTATAACGTATAACGTATACCGTATAACGTATAACGTATAACGTATAACGCATACCGAATAACGTATAACGTGTAACGAAGAACGCATAACGCATAACGTATAACGTATATCGTATAACGTATAACGTATAACGTATAACATGTAACGTACAACGTATAACGTATACCGTATAACGTATAACGTAAAACGTATGACGCATTACATACTACGTATAACGTATAACATGTAACGTATAGCGTATAACGTATAACGTATAACGTATAACGTATAACGTATATCGTATAACGTATAACGTATAACGTATAACATGTAACGTACAACGTATAACGTATACCGTATAACGTATAACGTAAAACGTATGACGCATTACATACTACGTATAACGTATAACATGTAACGTATAACGTATAACGTATAACGTATAACGTACAACGTATAACGTATAACGTATAACGTATAACGTATAACGTATATCGTATAACGTATAACGTATAACGTATAACGTATAACGTATACCGTATAACGTATAACGTATAACGTATAACGCATACCGAATAACGTATAACGTGTAACGAAGAACGCATAACGCATAACGTATAACGTATATCGTATAACGTATAATGTATAACGTATAACGCATAACGTATAACGTATAACCTATGACGTATAACGTATAACGTATTACGTATAACGTATAACGTATAACGTATAACGTATAACGTACAACGTATAACGTATAACGTATAATGTACAACGTATAACGTATAACGTATAACGTTTAACGTATAACGTATAACGTATAACGTATAACGTATAACGTATAACGTATAACGTAAAACATATAACGTATAACGTATAACGTATAACGTATAACGTATAACGTATAACGTATAACGTATGACGTATAACGTATAACGTATAACGTATAACGTATAACGTATAACGTATAACCTATGACGTATAACGTATAACGTATAACGTATAACGTATAACGTATAACGTATAACGTATAACGTATAATGTATAACGTATAACATGTAACGTATAGCGTATAACGTATAACGTATAACGTATAACCTATGAGGTATAACGTGTAACGTGTAACGTATAACGTATAACGTATAACGTATAACGTATAACGTATAGCGTATAACGTATAACGTATAACGTATAACGTATAACGTATAACGTATAACGTGTAACGTATAACGTATAACGTATAACGTGTAACGTATAACGTATAACGTAAAACGTATAACGTATAACGTATAACGTATAACGTATAACGTATAACGTATAACGTATAACGTATAACGTATAACGTATAACGTATAACGTATAACGTATAACGTATAACGTATAACGTATAACGTATAACGTATAACCTATGAGGTATAACGTGTAACGTGTAACGTATAACGTATAACGTGTAACGTATAACGTATAACGTATAACGTATAACGTATAACGTATAACGTATAACGTATAACGTATAACGTATAATGTATAACGTATAACATATAACGTATAACGTATAACGTATAACGTTTGACGTATAACGTATATCGTATAACGTATAACGTATAACTTATAACATGTAACGTACAACGTATAACGTATACCGTATAACGTATAACTAATAACGTATAACGTATAACGAATATCGTACAACGTATAACGCATAACGTATAACGTATAACGTATAATGCATAACGTATAACGCATAACGTATAACGTATAACGTATAACCTATGACGTATAACGTATAACGTATAACGTATAACGTATAACGTATAACGTATAACGTATAACGTATAACGTATAACGTATAACGTATAACGTATAACGTATAACGTATAACGTATAACGTATAACGTATAACGTATAACGCATAACGTATAACGTATAACGTATAACGTATAACCTATGAGGTATAACGTGTAACGTGTAACGTATAACGTATAACGTATAACGTATAACGTATAACGTATAACGTATAACGTATAACGTATAACGTATAACGTATAACGTATAATGTATAACGTATAACATATAACGTATAACGTATAACGTATAACGTTTAACGTATAACGTATATCGTATAACGTATAACGTATACCTTATAACATGTAACGTACAACGTATAACGTATACCGTATAACGTATAACTAATAACGTATAACGTATAACGAATATCGTACAACGTATAACGCATAACGTATAACGTATAACGTATAACGCAAAACGTATAACGCATAACGTATAACGTATAACGTATAACCTATGACGTATAACGTATAACGTATAACGTATAACGTATAACGTATAACGTATAACGTATAACCTATGAGGTATAACGTGTAACGTGTAATGTATAACGTATAACGTATAACGTATAACGTATAACGTATAACGTACAACGTATAACGTATAACGTATAACGTATAGCGTATAACGTATAACGTATAACGTATAACGTATAACGTATAACGTATAACGTGTAACGTATAACGTATAACGTATAACGTGTAACGTATAACGTATAACGTAAAACGTATAACGTATAACGTATAACGTATAACGTATAACGTATAACGTATAACGTATAACGTATAACGTATAACGTATAACGTATAACGTATAACGTATAACGTATAACGTATAACGTATAACCTATGAGGTATAACGTGTAACGTGTAACGTATAACGTATAACGTATAACGTATAACGTATAACGTATAACGTATAACGTATAACGTATAACGTATAACGTATAACGTATAACGTATAACGTATAACGTATGACGTATAATGTATAACGTATAACATATAACGTATAACGTATAACGTATAACGTATAACGTTTGACGTATAACGTATATCGTATAACGTATAACGTATAACTTATAACATGTAACGTACAACGTATAACGTACACCGTATAACGTATAACTAATAACGTATAACGTATAACGAATATCGTACAACGTATAACGCATAACGTATAACGTATAACGTATAACGTATAACCTATGAGGTATAACGTGTAACGTGTAACGTATAACGTATAACGTATAACGTATAACGTATAACGTATAACGTATAACGTATAACGTATAACGTATAACGTATAACGTATAACGTATAACGTATAACGTATAACGTATAACGTATAACGTATAACGTATAATGTATAACGTACATCGTATATCGTAAAACGTATAACGTATAACGTATAACGTATAACGTATAACGTATAACGTGTAACGTATAACGTATAACGTAAAACGTATAACGTATAACGTATAACGTATAACGTATAACGTATAACGTATAACGTATAACGTATAACGTATAACGTATAACGTATAACGTATAACGTATAACGTATAACGTATAACCTATGAGGTATAACGTGTAACGTGTAACGTATAACGTATAACGTATAACGTATAACGTATAACGAATAACGTATAACGTATAACGTATAACGTATAACGTATAATGTATAACGTATAACATATAACGTATAACGTATAACGTATAACGTTTAACGTATAACGTATATCGTATAACGTATAACGTATAACTTATAACATGTAACGTACAACGTATAACGTATACCGTATAACGTATAACTAATAACGTATAACGTATAACGAATATCGTACAACGTATAACGCATAACGTATAACGTATAACGTATAACGCATAACGTATAACGCATAACGTATAACGTATAACGTATAACCTATGACGTATGACGTATAACGTATAACGTATAACGTATAACGTATAACGTATAACGTATAACCTATGAGGTATAACGTGTAGCGTGTAACGTATAACGTATAACGTATAACGTATAACGTATAAAGTATAACGTATAACGTATAAAATATAACGTATAACGTATAACGTATAGCGTATAACGTATAACGTATAACGTATAACGTATAACGTATAACGTATAACGTATAACGTATAACGTATAACGTATAACGTATAACGTATAACGTATAACGTATAACGTATAACGTATAACGTATAACGTATAACGTATAACGTATAACGTATAACGTATAACGTATAACGTATAACGTATAACGTATAACGTACAACTCATAACGTATAACGTACAACGTATAACGTATAACGTGTAACGTATAATGTATAACGTATAACGTATAACGTATAACGTATAACGTATAACGTATAACGTATAACGTATAACGTATAACGTATAACGTATAACGTATAACGTATAACGTATAACGTATAACGTATAACGTATAACGTATAAGGTATAACGTATAACGCATAACGTATAACGCATAACATGTAATGTATAACGTATAACGTATAATGTATAACGTATAACGTATAACGTATAACGTACAAAGTATAACGTATAACGTATAACGTATTACGAATAACGTATAACGTATAACGTATAACGTAACACCTATCACGTATAAAGTATAACGTATAACGTATAACGTATAAAGTATAACGTACATCGTATATCGTAAAACGTATAACGTATAACGTATAACGTATAACGTATAACGTATTAACGTGTAACGTATAACGTATAACGTAAAACGTATAACATATAACGTATAACGTACAACGTATAACGTATAACGTATAACGTATAACGTATAACGTATAACGTATAACGTATAACGTATAACGTATAACGTATAACGTATAAACTATGAGGTATAACGTGTAACGTGTAACGTATAACGTATAACGTATAACGTATAACGTATAACGAATAACGTATAACGTATAACGTATAACGTATAACGTATAATGTATAACGTATAACATATAACGTATAACGTATAACGTATAACGTTTAACGTATAACGTATATCGTATAACGTATAACGTATAACTTATAACATGTAACGTACAACGTATAACGTATACCGTATAACGTATAACTAATAACGTATAACGTATAACGAATATCGTACAACGTATAACGCATAACGTATAACGTATAACGTATAACGCATAACGTATAACGCATAACGTATAACGTATAACGTAAAACCTATGACGCATAACGTATAACGTATAACGTATAACGTATAACGTATAACGTATAACGTATAACCTATGAGGTATAACGTTTAACGTGTAACGTATAACGTATAACGTATAACGTATAACGTATAACGTATAACGTATAACGTATAAAATATAACGTATAACGTATAACGTATAGCGTATGACGTATAACGTATAACGTATAACGTATAACGTATAACGTATAACGTATAACGTATAACGTATAACGTATAACGTATAACGTATAACGTATAACCTATGAGATATAACGTGTAACGTGTAACGTATAACGTATAACGTATAACGTATAACGTATAACATATAACGTATAACGTATAACGTATAACGTATAACGTATAACGTACATCGTATATCGTAAAACTTATAACGTATAACGTATAACGTATAACGTCTAACGTATAATGTATAACGTATAACGTATAATGTATAACGTATAACGTATAACGTATAACGTATAACGTTTAACGTATAACGTATATCGTATAACGTATAACGCATAACATGTAATGTATAACGTATAACGTATAACGTATAACGTATAACGTATAACGTATAACATATAACGTATAATGTATAACCTATGACGTATAACGTATAACGTATAACGTATAACGTATAACGTATAACGTATAACGTATAACGTATAACGTATAACGTATAACGTATAACGTATAACGTATAACGTATAACGTATAACGTATAACGTAAAACGTATAACGTATAACGTATAACGTATAACGTATAACGTATAACGTATAACGTACAGCGTATAACGTATAACGTATAACGTATAACGTATAACTCATAACGTATAACGTACAACGTATAACGTATAACGTGTAACGTATAATGTATAACGTATAACGTATAACGTATAACGTATAACGTATAACGTATAACGTATAACGTATAACGTATAACGTATAACGTATAACGTATAACGTATAACGTATAACGTATAACGTATAACGTATAACGTATAACGTATAACGTATAACGTATAACGTATAACGTATAACGCATAACGTATAACGCATAACATGTAATGTATAACGTATAACGTATAACGTATAACGTATAACATATAACGTATAACGTATAACGTATAACGTATAACGTATAACGTATAACGTATAACGTATGACGTATAACGTATAACGTATAATGTATAACGTATAACATATAACGTATAACGTATAACGTATAACGTTTAACGTATAACTTATATCGTATAACGTATAACGTATAACTTATAACATGTAACGTACAACGTATAACGTATACCGTATAACGTATAACTAATAACGTATAACTTATAACGAATATCGTACAACGTATAACGCATAACGTATAACGTATAACGTATAACGTATAACGTATAACGTATAACGTATAACGTATAACGTATAACGTATTACGTATAACGTATAACGTATAACGTATAACGTATAACGTATAACGTATAACGTATAACGTATAACGTATAATGTATAACGTATAACATATGACGTATAGCGTATAACGTATAACGTTTAACGTATAACGTATATCGTATAACGTATAACGTATAACTTATAACATGTAACGTACAACGTATAACGTATACCGTATAACGTATAACTAATAACGTATAACGTATAACGAATATCGTACAACGTATAACGCATAACGTATAACGTATAACGTATAACGCATAACGTATAACGCATAACGTATATCGTATAACGTATAACCTATGACGTATAACGTATAACGTATAACGTATAACGTATAACGTATAACGTATAACGTATAACCTATGAGGTATAACGTGTAACGTGTAACGTATAACGTATAACGTATAACGTATAACGTATAACGTATAACGTACAACGTATAACGTATAACGTATAACGTATAGCGTATAACGTATAACGTATAACGTATAACGTATAACGTATAACGTGTAACGTATAATGTACAACGTATAACGTATAACGTATAACGTATAACGTATAACGTATAACGTATAACGTATAACGTATAACGTATAACGTATAACGTATAACGTATAACGTATAACGTATAACGTATAACGTATAACGTATAACGTATAACGTATAACGTATAACGTATAACGTATAACGTATAACGCATAACGTATAACGCATAACATGTAATGTATAACGTATAACGTATAATGTATAACGTATAACGTATAACGTATAACGTACAAAGTATAACGTATAACGTATAACGTATTACGAATAACGTATAACGTATAACGTATAACGTAACACCTATAACGTATAAAGTATAACGTATAACGTATAACGTATAAAGTATAACGTACATCGTATATCGTAAAACGTATAACGTATAACGTATAACGTATAACGTGTAACGTATAATGTATAACGTATAACGTATAATGTATAACGTATAACGTATAACGTATAACGTATAACGTATAACGTATAACGTATAACGTATAACGTATAACGTATATCGTATAACGTATAACGTATAACGCATAACGTATAACGCATAACGTACAACGTACAACGCATAACGTATAACGTATAATGTATAACCTATGACGTATAACGTATAACGTATAACGTACAACGTATAACGTATAACGTATAACGTATAACGTATAACGTATAACCTATGACGTATAACGTGTAACGTATAACGTATAACGTATAACGTATAACGTATAACGTATAACGTATAAAGTGTAACGTATAACGTATAACGTATAACGTATAACGTATAACGTATAACGTATATCGTATAACGTATAACCTATAACGTATAACGTATAACGTATAACGTATAACGTATAACGTATAACGTATAACGCATACCGAATAACGTATAACGTGTAACGAAGAACGCATAACGCATAACGTATAACGTATATCGTATAACGTATAATGTATAACGTATAACGCATAACGTATAACGTATAACCTATGACGTATAACGTATAACGCGTAACGTATAACGTATAACGTATAACGTACAACGCATAACGTATAACGTTTATCGTATAACGTATAATGTATAACGTATACCGCATAACGTATAACGTATAATCTATGACGTATAACGTATAACGTATAACGTATAACGTATAACGTACAATGTATAACGTATAACGTATAACGTTTAACGTATAACGTATAACGTATAACGTATAACGTATAGCGTATAACGTATAACGTATAACGTATAACGTATAATGTATAACGTATAACGTATAACGTATAACGTATAACGTATAACGTATAACGTATAACGTATAACGTATAACGTATAACGTATAACGTATAACGTATAACGTATAACGCATACCGAATAACGCATAACGTGTAACGAAGAACGCATAACGCATAACGTATAAGGTATATCGTCTAATGTATAATGTATAACGTATACCGCATAACGTATAACGTATAACCTATGACGTATAACGTATAACGTATAACGTATAACGTATAACGTATATCGTATAACGTATAACCTATGACGTATAACGTATAACGTATAACGTATAACGTATAACGTATAACGTATAACGTATAATGTATAACGTATAACATGTAACGTATAGCGTATAACGTATAACGTATAACGTATAACGTATAACGTATAACGTATAACGTATAACGTATAACGTACAACGTATAACGTATAACGTATAACGTATAACGTACAACTCATAACGTATAACGTACAACGTATAACGTATAACGTGTAACGTATAATGTATAACGTATAACGTATAACGTATAACGTATAACGTATAACGTATAACGTATAGCGTATAACGTATAACGTATAACGTATAACGTATAACGTATAACGTATAACGTATAACGTATAACGTATAACGTATAACGCATAACGTATAACGCATAACATGTAATGTATAACGTATAACGTATAACGTATAACGTATAACGTATAACATATAACGTATAACGTATAACGTATAACGTATAACGTATAACGTATAACGTATAACGTATAACGTATGACGTATAACGTATAACGTATAATGTATAACGTATAACATATAACGTATAACGTATAACGTATAACGTTTAACGTATAACGTATATCGTATAACGTATAACGTATAACTTATAACATGTAACGTACAACGTATAACGTATACCGTATAACGTATAACTAATAACGTATAACGTATAACGAATATCGTACAACGTATACAGCATAACGCATAACGTATAACGCATAACGTACAACGTATAACGCATAACGTATAACGTATAATGTATAACCTATGACGTATAACGTATAACGTATAACGTATAACGTATAACGTATAACGTATAACGTATAACGTATATCGTATAACGTATAACGTATAACGTATAACGTATAACGTATAACGTATAACGTGTAACGTATAACGTATAACGTATAACGCATACCGAATAACGTATAACGTGTAACGAAGAACGCATAACGCATAACGTATAACGTATATCGTATAACGTATAATGTATAACGTATAACGCATAACGTATAACGTATAACCTATGACGTATAACGTATAACGCGTAACGTATAACGTATAACGTATAACGTATAACGTATAACGTATAACGTATAACGTGTAACGTATAACGTATAACGTATAACGTATAACGTATAACGTATAACGTATAAAGTATAACGTATAACGTATAACGTATAACGTATAACGTATAACGTATAACGTATATCGTATAACGTATAACGTATAACGTATAACGTATAACGTATAACGTATAACGTATAACGTATAACGTATAACGTATAACGTATAACGTATAACGTATAACGTAAAACGTATAACGTATAACGTATAACGTATAACGTATAACGTATAACGTACAACGTATAACGTACAACGTATAACGTATAACGTATAACGTATAACGTATAACGTATAACGTATAACGTATAACGTATAACGTATAACGTATAACGTATAACGTATAACGTATAACGTATAACGTATAACGCATAACGTATAACGCATAACATGTAATGTATAACGTATAACGTATAACGTATAACGTATAACATATAACGTATAACGTATAACGTATAACGTATAACGTATAACGTATAACGTATAACGTATAACGTATAACGTATGACGTATAACGTATAACGTATAATGTATAACGTATAACATATAACGTATAACGTATAACGTATAACGTTTAACGTATAACGTATATCGTATAACGTATAACGTATAACTTATAGCATGTAACGTACAACGTATAACGTATACCGTATAACGTATAACTAATAACGTATAACGTATAACGAATATCGTACAACGTATAACGCATAACGTATAACGTATAACGTATAACGTATAACGTATAACGTATAACGTATAACGTATAACGTATTACGTATAACGTATAACGTATAACGTATAACGAATAACGTATAACGTATAACGTATAACGTATAACGTATAACGTATAATGTATAACGTATAACATATAACGTATAACGTATAACGTATAACGTTTAACGTATAACGTATATCGTATAACGTATAACGTATAACTTATAACATGTAACGTACAACGTATAACGTATACCGTATAACGTATAACTAATAACGTATAACGTATAACGAATATCGTACAACGTATAACGCATAACGTATAACGTATAACGTATAACGCATAACGTATAACGCATAACGTATAACGTATAACGTATAACCTATGACGTATAACGTATAACGTATAACGTATAACGTATAACGTATAACGTATAACGTATAACCTATGAGGTATAACGTGTAACGTGTAACGTATAACGTATAACGTATAACGTATAACGTATAACGTATAACGTACAACGTATAACGTATAACGTATAACGTATAGCGTATAACGTATAACGTATAACGTATAACGTATAACGTATAACGTGTAACGTATAATGTATAACGTATAACGTATAACGTATAACGTATAACGTATAACGTATAACGTATAACGTATAACGTATAACGTATAACGTATAACGTATAACGTATAACGTATAACGTATAACGTATAACGTATAACGTATAACGTATAACGTATAACGTATAACGTATAACGTATAACGCATAACGTATAACGCATAACATGTAATGTATAACGTATAACGTATAATGTATAACGTATAACGTATAACGTATAACGTACAAAGTATAACGTATAACGTATAACGTACTACGAATAACGTATAACGTATAACGTATAACGTAACACCTATAACGTATAAAGTATAACGTATAACGTATAACGTATAAAGTATAACGTACATCGTATATCGTAAAACGTATAACGTATAACGTATAACGTATAACGTGTAACGTATAATGTATAACGTATAACGTATAACGTATAACGTATAACGTATAACGTATAACGTATAACGTATAACGTATAACGTATAACCTGTAACGTATAACGTATAACGTATAACGTATAACGTATAACGTATAACGTGTAACGTATAACGTATAACGTATAACCTATGAGGTATAACGTGTAACGTGTAACGTATAACGTATAACGTATAACGTATAACGTATAACGTATAACGTATAACGTATAACGTATAACGTATAACGTATATCGTATAACGTATAACGTATAACGTATAACGTATAACGTATAACGTATAACGTATAACGTATAACGTATAACGTATAACGTATAACGTATAACGTATAACGTATAACGTATAACGTATAACGTATAACGTATAACGTAAAACGTATAACGTATAACGTATAACGTATAACGTATAACGTATAACGTACAACGTATAACGTACAACGTATAACGTATAACGTATAACGTATAACGTATAACGTATAACGTATAACGTATAACGTATAACGTATAACGTATAACGTATAACGTATAACGTATAACGTATAACGTATAACGTATAACGCATAACGTATAACGCATAACATGTAATGTATAACGTATAACGTATAACGTATAACGTATAACGTATAACATATAACGTATAACGTATAACGTATAACGTATAACGTATAACGTATAACGTATAACGTATAACGTATGACGTATAACGTATAACGTATAATGTATAACGTATAACATATAACGTATAACGTATAACGTATAACGTTTAACGTATAACGTATATCGTATAACGTATAGCGTATAACTTATAACATGTAACGTACAACGTATAACGTATACCGTATAACGTATAACTAATAACGTATAACGTATAACGAATATCGTACAACGTATACAGCATAACGCATAACGTATAACGCATAACGTACAACGTACAACGCATAACGTATAACGTATAATGTATAACCTATGACGTATAACGTATAACGTATAACGTACAACGTATAACGTATAACGTATAACGTATAACGTATAACGTATAACCTATGACGTATAACGTGTAACGTATAACGTATAACGTATAACGTATAACGTATAACGTATAACGTATAAAGTGTAACGTATAACGTATAACGTATAACGTATAACGTATAACGTATAACGTATATCGTATAACGTATAACGTATAACGTACAACGCATAACGTATAACGTTTATCGTATAACGTATAATGTATAACGTATACCGCATAACGTATAACGTATAATCTATGACGTATAACGTATAACGTATAACGTATAACGTATAACGTACAATGTATAACGTATAACGTATAACGTTTAACGTATAACGTATAACGTATAACGTATAACGTATAGCGTATAACGTATAACGTATAACGTATAACGTATAATGTATAACGTATAACGTATAACGTATAACGTATAACGTATAACGTATAACGTATAACGTATAACGTATAACGTATAACGTATAACGTATAACGTATAACGTATAACGTATAACGCATACCGAATAACGCATAACGTGTAACGAAGTACGCATAACGCATAACGTATAAGGTATATCGTCTAATGTATAATGTATAACGTATACCGCACAACGTATAACGTATAACCTATGACGTATAACGTATAACGTATAACGTATAACGTATAACGTATATCGTATAACGTATAACCTATGACGTATAACGTATAACGTATAACGTATAACGTATAACGTATACCGTATAACGTATAACTAATAACGTATAACGTATAACGTATAACGTATAACGTATAACGTAAAACGTATAACGTATAACGTATAACGTATAACGTATAACGTATAACGTACAACGTATAACGTACAACGTATAACGTATAACGTATAACGTATAACGTATAACGTATAACGTATAACGTATAACGCATACCGAATAACGTATAACGTGTAACGAAGAACGCATAACGCATAACGTATAAAGTATATCGTATAACGTATAATGTATAACGTATAACGCATAACGTATAACGTATAACCTATGACGTATAACGTATAACGCGTAACGTATAACGTATAACGTATAACGTATAACGTATAACGTATAACGTGTAACGTATAACGTATAACGTATAACGTATAACGTATAACGTATAACGTATAAAGTATAACGTATAACGTATAACGTATAACGTATAACGTATAACGTATAACGTATATCGTATAACGTATAACGTATAACGTATAACGTATAACGTATAACGTATAACGTATAACGTATAACGTATAACGTATAACGTATAACGTATAACGTATAACGTATAACGTAAAACGTATAACGTATAACGTATAACGTATAACGTATAACGTATAACGTACAACGTATAACGTACAACGTATAACGTATAACGTATAACGTATAACGTATAACGTATAACGTATAACGTATAACGTATAACGTATAGCGTATAACGTATAACGTATAACGTATAACGTATAACGTATAACGTATAACGTATAACGTATAACGTATAACGTATAACGTATAACGCATAACGTATAACGCATAACATGTAATGTATAACGTATAACGTATATCGTATAACGTATAACGTATAACGTATAACATATAACGTATAACGTATAACGTATAACGTATAACGTATAACGTATAACGTATAACGTATAACGTATAACGTATGACGTATAACGTATAACGTATAATGTATAACGTATAACATATAACGTATAACGTATAACGTATAACGTTTAACGTATAACGTATATCGTATAACGTATAACGTATAACTTATAACATGTAACGTACAACGTATAACGTATACCGTATAACGTATAACTAATAACGTATAACGTATAACGAATATCGTACAACGTATACAGCATAACGCATAACGTATAACGCATAACGTACAACGTATAACGCATAACGTATAACGTATAATGTATAACCTATGACGTATAACGTATAACGTATAACGTACAACGTATAACGTATAACGTATAACGTATAACGTATAACGTATAACCTATGACGTATAACGTGTAACGTATAACGTATAACGTATAACGTATAACGTATAACGTATAACGTATAAAGTGTAACGTATAACGTATAACGTATAACGTATAACGTATAACGTATAACGTATATCGTATAACGTATAACGTATAACGTATAACGTATAACGTATAACGTATAACGTGTAACGTATAACGTATAACGCATACCGAATAACGTATAACGTGTAACGAAGAACGCATAACGCATAACGTATAACGTATATCGTATAACGTATAATGTATAACGTATAACGCATAACGTATAACGTATAACCTATGACGTATAACGTATAACGCGTAACGTATAACGTATAACGTATAACGTATAACGTATAACGTATAACGTGTAACGTATAACGTATAACGTATAACGTATAACGTATAACGTATAACGTATAAAGTATAACGTATTAGGTATAACGTATAACGTATAACGTATAACGTATAACGTATATCGTATAACGTATAACGTATAACGTATAACGTATAACGTATAACGTATAACGTATAACGTATAACGTATAACGTATAACGTATAACGTATAACGTATAACGTATAACGTATAACGTAAAACGTATAACGTATAACGTATAACGTATAACGTATAACGTATAACGTACAACGTATAACGTATAACGTATAACGTATAACGTACAACTCATAACGTATAACGTACAACGTATAACGTATAACGTGTAACGTATAATGTATAACGTATAACGTATAACGTATAACGTATAACGTATAACGTATAACGTATAACGTATAACGTATAACGCATAACGTATAACGCATAACATGTAATGTATAACGTATAACGTATAACGTATAACGTATAACGTATACCGTATAACGTATAACTAATAACGTATAACGTATAACGAATATCGTACAACGTATAACGCATAACGTATAACGTATAACGTATAACGTATAACGTATAACGTATAACGTATAACGTATAACGTATAACGTATAACGTATAACGTATAACGTATAACGTATAACGTATAACGTATAACGTATAACGTATAATGTATAACGTATAACATATAACGTATAACGTATAACGTATAACGTTTAACGTATAACGTATATCGTATAACATATAACGTATAACTTATAACATGTAACGTACAACGTATAACGTATACCGTATAACGTATAACTAATAACGTATAACGTATAACGAATATCGTACAACGTATAACGCATAACGTATAACGTATAACGTATAACGCATAACGTATAACGCATAACGTATAACGTATAACGTATAACCTATGACGTATAACGTATAACGTATAACGTATAACGTATAACGTATAACGTATAACGTATAACCTATGAGGTATAACGTGTAACGTGTAACGTATAACGTATAACGTATAACGTATAACGTATAACGTATAACGTACAACGTATAACGTATAACGTATAACGTATAGCGTATAACGTATAACGTATAACGTATAACGTATAACGTATAACGTGTAACGTATAATGTATAACGTATAACGTATAACGTATAACGTATAACGTATAACGTATAACGTATAACGTATAACGTATAACGTATAACGTATAACGTATAACGTATAACGTATAACGTATAACGTATAACGTATAACGTATAACGTATAACGTATAACGTATAACGTATAACGCATAACGTATAACGCATAACATGTAATGTATAACGTATAACGTATAATGTATAACGTATAACGTCTAACGTATAACGTACAAAGTATAACGTATAACGTATAACGTATTACGAATAACGTATAACGTATAACGTATAACGTAACACCTATAACGTATAGAGTATAACGTATAACGTATAACGTATAAAGTATAACGTACATCGTATATCGTAAAACGTATAACGTATAACGTATAACGTATAACGTGTAACGTATAATGTATAACGTATAACGTATAATGTATAACGTATAACGTATAACGTATAACGTATAACGTATAACGTATAACGTATAACGTATAACGTATAACGTATAACGTGTAACGTATAACGTATAACGTATAACGTATAACGTATAACGTATAACGTGTAACGTATAACGTATAACGTATAACCTATGAGGTATAACGTGTAACGTGTAACGTATAACGTATAACGTATAACGTTTAACGTATAACGTATAATGTATAACGTATAACGTATAACGTATAACGTATAATGTATAACGTATAACATATAACGTATAACGTATAACGTATAACGTTTAACGTATAACGTATATCGTATAACGTATAACGTATAACTTATAACATGTAACGTACAACGTATAACGTATACCGTATAACGTATAACTAATAACGTATAACGTATAACGAATATCGTACAACGTATAACGCATAACGTATAACGTATAACGTATAACGCATAACGTATAACGCATAACGTATAACGTATAACGTATAACCTATGACGTATAACGTATAACGTATCACGTATAACGTATAACGTATAACGTATAACGTATAACCTATGAGGTATAACGTGTAACGTGTAACGTATAACGTATAACGTATAACATATAACGTATAACGTATAACGTATAACGTATAACGTATAACGTATAACGTATAACGTATAACGTATAACGTATAACGTATAACGTATAACGTATCACGTATAACGTATAACGTATAACGCATACCGAATAACGTATAACGTGTAACGAAGAACGCATAACGCATAACGTATAACGTTTATCGTATAACGTATAATGTATAACGTATAACGTATAACGTATAACGTATAACGTATAACGTATAACGTATAACGTATATCGTATAACGTATAACCTATGACGTATAACGTATAACGTATAACGTATAACGTATAACGTATAACGTATAACGTATAACGTATAACGTATAACGTATAACGTATAACGTATAACGTATAACGTATAACGTATAACGTATAACGTATAACGAATAACGTAAAACGTATAACGCATAATGTATAACGTATAACGTATAACGTATAACGTATAACGTATAAGGTATATCGTATAACGTATAATGTATAACGTATACCGCATAACGTATAACGTATAACCTATGACGTATAACGTATAACGTATAACGTATAACGTATAACGTATAATGTATAACGTATAACGTATAACGTATAACGTATAACGTATAACGTATAACGTATAACGTATAACGTATATCGTATAACGTATAACCTATGACGTATAACGTATAACGTATAACGTAAAACGTATGACGCATTACATACTACGTATAACGTATAACATGTAACGTATAGCGTATAACGTATAACGTATAACGTATAACGTATAACGTATAACGTATAACGTATAACGTATAACGTATAACGTATAACGTATAACGTATAACGTATAACGTATAACGTATAACGTACAACGTATAACGTTTAACGTATAACCTATAACGTATAACGTATAACGTATATCGTATAACGTATAACGTATAACGTATATCGTATAACGTATAACGTATAACGTATAACGTATAACGTATAACGCATACCGAATAACGTATAACGTATAACGTATAACGTATAACGTATAACGTATAACGTACAACTCATAACGTATAACGTACAACGTATAACGTATAACGTATAACGCATAACGTATAACGCATAACATGTAATGTATAACGTATAACGTATAATGTATAACGTATAACGTCTAACGTATAACGTACAAAGTATAACGTATAACGTATAACGTATTACGAATAACGTATAACGTATAACGTATAACGTAACACCTATAACGTATAGAGTATAACGTATAACGTATAACGTATAAAGTATAACGTACATCGTATATCGTAAAACGTATAACGTATAACGTATAACGTATAACGTGTAACGTATAATGTATAACGTATAACGTATAATGTATAACGTATAACGTATAACGTATAACGTATAACGTATAACGTATAACGTATAACGTATAACGTATAACGTATAACGTGTAACGTATAACGTATAACGTATAACGTATAACGTATAACGTATAACGTATAACGTGTAACGTATAACGTATAACGTATAACCTATGAGGTATAACGTGTAACGTGTAACGTATAACGTATAACGTATAACGTTTAACGTATAACGTATAACGTATAACGTATAACGTATAACGTATAACGTATAACGTATAATGTATAACGTATAACATATAACGTATAACGTATAACGTATAACGTTTAACGTATAACGTATATCGTATAACGTATAACGTATAACTTATAACATGTAACGTACAACGTATAACGTATACCGTATAACGTATAACTAATAACGTATAACGTATAACGAATATCGTACAACGTATAACGCATAACGTATAACGTATAACGTATAACGCATAACGTATAACGCATAACGTATAACGTATAACGTATAACCTATGACGTATAACGTATAACGTATCACGTATAACGTATAACGTATAACGTATAACGTATAACCTATGAGGTATAACGTGTAATGTGTAACGTATAACGTATAACGTATAACGTATAACGTATAACGTATAACGTATAACGTATAATGTATAACGTATAACGTATAACGTATATCGTATAGAGTATAACGTATAACGTATAACGTATAAAGTATAACGTACATCGTATATCGTAAAACGTATAACGTATAACGTATAACGTATAACGTGTAGCGTATAATGTATAACGTATAACGTATAACGTATATCGTATAACGTATAACGTATAACGTATATCGTATAACGTATAACGTATAACGTATAACGTATAACGTATAACGCATACCGAATAACGTATAACGTATAACGTATAACGTATAACGTATAACGTATAACGTACAACTCATAACGTATAACGTACAACGTATAACGTATAACGTGTAACGTATAATGTATAACGTATAACGTATAACGTATAACGTATAACGTATAACGCATAACGTATAACGCATAACATGTAATGTATAACGTATAACGTATAATGTATAACGTATAACGTCTAACGTATAACGTAAAAAGTATAACGTATAACGTATAACGTATTACGAATAACGTATAACGTATAACGTATAACGTAACACCTATAACGTATAGAGTATAACGTATAACGTATAACGTATAACGTATAACGTATAACCTATGAGGTATAACGTGTAACGTGTAACGTATAACGTATAACGTATAACGTATAACGTATAACGTATAACGTATAACGTATAACGTATAACGTATAACGTATAACGTATAACGTATAACGTATAACGTATAACGTATAACGTATAACGTATAACGTATAACGCATACCGAATAACGTATAACGTGTAACGAAGAACGCATAACGCATAACGTATAACGTTTATCGTATAACGTATAATGTATAACGTATACCGCATAACGTATAACGTATAATCTCTGACGTATAACGTATAACGTATAACGTATAACGTATAACTTACAATGTATAACGTATAACGTATAACGTATAACGTATAACGTATAACGTATAACGTATAACGTATAACGTATAACGTATAACGTATAACGTATAACGTATAACGTATAACGTATAACGTATAACGTATAACGTATAACGCATAACGTATAACGTATAACGTATAACGTATAACGTATAACGTATAACGTATAACGTATAACGTATAACGTATAACGTATAACGTATAACGTATAACGTATAACGTATATCGCATACCGAATAACGCAAAACGTGTAACGAAGAACGCATAACGCATAACGTATAAGGTATATCGTATAACGTGTAATGTATAACGTATACCGCATAACGTATAACGTATAACCTATGACGTATAACGTATAACGTATAACGTATAACGTATAACGTATAATGTATAACGTATAACGTATAACGTATAACGTATAACGTATAACGTATAACGTATAACGTATATCGTATAACGTATAACCTATGACGTATAACGTATAACGTATAACGTATAACGTATAACGTATGACGTATAACGTATAACGTATAACGTATAACGTATAACGTATAACGTATAACGTATAACGTATAACGTATAACGTATAACGTATAACGTATAACGAATAACGTAAAACGTATAACGCATAATGTATAACGTATAACGTATAACGTATAACGTATAACGTATAAGGTATATCGTATAACGTATAATGTATAACGTATACCGCATAACGTATAACGTATAACCTATGACGTATAACGTATAACGTATAACGTATAACGTATAACGTATAATGTATAACGTATAACGTATAACGTATAACGTATAACGTATAACGTATAACGTATAACGTATAACGTATATCGTATAACGTATAACCTATGACGTATAACGTATAACGTATAACGTAAAACGTATGACGCATTACATACTACGTATAACGTATAACATGTAACGTATAGCGTATAACGTATAACGTATAACGTATAACGTATAACGTATAACGTATAACGTATAACGTATAACGTATAACGTATAACGTATAACGTATAACGTATAACGTACAACGTATAACGTTTAACGTATAACCTATAACGTATAACGTATAACGTATATCGTATAACGTATAACGTATAACGTATATCGTATAACGTATAACGTATAACGTATAACGTATAACGTATAACGCATACCGAATAACGTATAACGTATAACGTATAACGTATAACGTATAACGTATAACGTACAACTCATAACGTATAACGTACAACGTATAACGTATAACGTGTAACGTATAATGTATAACGTATAACGTATAACGTATAACGTATAACGTATAACGTATAACGTATAACGTATAACGTATAACGTATAATGTATAACGTATAACGTATAACGTATAACGTATAACGTATAACGTATAACGTATAACGAATAACGTAAAACGTATAACGCATAACGTATAAGGTATAACGTATAACGTATAACGTATAACGTATAACGCATAACGTATAACGTATAACGCATACCCAATAACGTATAACGTGTAACGAAGAACGCAGAACGCATAACGCATAACGTATAACGTATATCGTATAACGTATAATGTATAACGTATACCGCATAACGTATAACGTATAACCTATGACGTATAACGTATAACGTATAACGTATAACGTATAACGTATAACGTATAATGTATAACGTATAACGTATAACGTATAACGTATAACGTATAACGTATAACGTATAACGTATAACGTATAACGTATAACGTATATCGTATAACGTATAACCTATGACGTATAACGTATAACGTATAACGTATAACGTATAACGTATAACGTATAACGTATAACGTATAACGTATAACGTATAACATATGATGTATAACGTATAACATGTAACGTATAGCGTATAACGTATAACGTATAACGTATAACGTATAACGTATAACGTATAACGTATAACGTATATCGTATAACGTATAACGTATAACGTATAACATGTAACGTACAACGTATAACGTATACCGTATAACGTATAACGTAAAACGTATGACGCATTACATACTACGTATAACGTATAACATGTAACGTATAGCGTATAACGTATAACGTATAACGTATAACGTATAACGTATAACGTGTAACGTATAACGTATAACGTATAACGTATAACGTATAACGTATAACGTTTAACGTATAACGTATAACGTATAACGTATAACGTACAACGTATAACGTATAACGTATAACGTATAACGTATAACGTATATCGTATAACGTATAACGTATAACGTATAACGTATAACGTATACCGTATAACGTATAACGTATAACGTATAACGCATACCGAATAACGTATAACGTGTAACGAAGAACGCATAACGCATAACGTATAACGTATATCGTATAACGTATAATGTATAACGTATAACGCATAACGTATAACGTATAACCTATGACGTATAACGTATAACGTATAACGTATAACGTATAACGTATAACGTAAAACGTATAACGTATAACGTATAACGTATAACGTATAACGTACAACGTATAACGTATAACGTATAACGTATAACGTATAACGTATAACGTATAACGTATAACGTATAACGTATAATGTATAACGTATAACGTGTAACGTATAACGTATAACGTTTAACGTATAACGTATAACGCTTAACGTATAACGTACAACGTATACCGTATAACGTATAACGTATAACGTATAACGTATAACGTATAACGTATAACGTATAACGTATAACGTATAACGTATAACGTATAACGTATAACGTATAACGTATAACGCATACCGAATAACGTATAACGTGTAACGAAGAACGCATAACGCATAACGTATAACGTATATCGTATAACGTATAATGTATAACATATAACGCATAACGTATAACGTATACCCTATGACGTATAACGTATAACGTATAACGTATAACTAATAACGTATAACGTATAACGAATATCGTAGAACGTATAACGCATAACGTATAACGTATAACGTATAACGTATAACGTATAACGTATAACGTATAACGTATAACTTATGACGTATAACGTATAACGTATAACGTATAACGTATAACGTATAACGTATAACGTACAACTCATAACGTATAACGTACAACGTATAACGTATAACGTGTAACGTATAATGTATAACGTATAACGTATAACGTATAACGTATAACGTATAACGTATAACGTATAACGTATAACGTATAACGTATAACGTATAACGTATAACGTATAACGTATAACGTATAACGTATAACGTATAACGTATAACGTATAACGTATAACGTATAACGAATAACGTAAAACGTATAACGCATAATGTATAACGTATAACGTATAACGTATAACGTATAACCTATGACGTATAACGTATATCGTATAACGTATAACGTATAACGTATAACATGTAACGTACAACGTATAACGTATACCGTATAACGTATAATTAATAACGTATAACGTATAACGAATATCGTACAACGTATAACGCATAACGTATAACGTATAACGTATAACGTATAACGTATAACGTATAACGTATAACGTATAACGTATAACGTATAACGCATAACGTATAACGTATAACGCATACCCAATAACGTATAACGTGTAACGAAGAACGCATAACGCATAACGCATAACGTATAACGTATATCCTATAACGTATAATGTATAACGTATACCGCATAACGTATAACGTATAACCTTTGACGTATAACGTATAACGTATAACGTATAACGTATAACGTATAACGTATAACGTATAATGTATAACGTATAACGTATAACGTATAACGTATAACGTATAACGTATAACGTATAACGTATAACGTATAACGTATAACGTATAACGTATATCGTATAACGTATAACCTATGACGTATAACGTATAACGTATAACGTATAACGTATAACGTATAACGTATAACGTATAACGTATAACATATGATGTATAACGTATAACATGTAACGTATAGCGTATAACGTATAACGTATAACGTATAACGTATAACGTATAACGTATAACGTATATCGTATAACGTATAACGTATAACGTATAACATGTAACGTACAACGTATAACGTATACCGTATAACGTATAACGTATAACGTATAACATGTAACGTACAACGTATAACGTATACCGTATAACGTATAACGTATAACGTTTAACGTATAACGTATAACGTATAACGTATAACGTACAACGTATAACGTATAACGTATAACGTATAACGTATAACGTATAACGTATAACGTATAACGTATAACGCATACCGAATAACGCAAAACGTGTAACGAAGAACGCATAACGCATAACGTATAAGGTATATCGTATAACGTATAATGTATAACGTATACCGCATAACGTATAACGTATAACCTATGACGTATAACGTATAACGTATAACGTATAACGTATAACGTATAATGTATAACGTATAACGTATAACGTATAACGTATAACGTATAACGTATAACGTATAACGTATAACGTATATCGTATAACGTATAACCTATGACGTATAACGTATAACGTATAACGTATAACGTATAACGTATAACGTATAACGTATAATGTATAACGTATAACATGTAACGTATAGCGTATAACGTATAACGTATAACGTATAACGTATAACGTATAACGTATAACGTATATCGTATAACGTATAACGTATAACGTATAACATGTAACGTACAACGCATAACGTATACCGTATAACGTATAACGTATAACGTATAACATGTAACGTACAACGTATAACGTATACCGTATAACGTATAACGTAAAACGTATGACGCATTACATACTACGTATAACGTATAACATGTAACGTATAGCGTATAACGTATAACGTATAACGTATAACGTATAACGTATAACGTATAACGTATAAGGTATAACGTATAACGTATAACGTATAACGTTTAACGTATAACCTATAACGTATAACGTATAACGTATATCGTATAACGTATAACGTATAACGTATAACGTATAACGTATAACGTATAACGTATAACGTATAACGTATAACGTATAACGTATAACGTATAACGTATAACGTATAACGTATAACGTATAACGAATAACGTAAAACGTATAACGCATAATGTATAACGTATAACGTATAACGTATAACGTATAACCTATGACGTATAACGTATATCGTATAACGTATAACGTATAACGTATAACATGTAACGTACAACGTATAACGTATACCGTATAACGTATAATTAATAACGTATAACGTATAACGAATATCGTACAACGTATAACGCATAACGTATAACGTATAACGTATAACGTATAACGCATAACGTATAAGGTATAACGTATAACGTATAACGTATAACGTATAACGCATAACGTATAACGTATAACGCATACCCAATAACGTATAACGTGTAACGAAGAACGCAGAACGCATAACGCATAACGTATAACGTATATCGTATAACGTATAATGTATAACGTATACCGCATAACGTATAACGTATAACCTATGACGTATAACGTATAACGTATAACGTATAACGTATAACGTATAACGTATAATGTATAACGTATAACGTATAACGTATAACGTATAACGTATAACGTATAACGTATAACGTATAACGTATAACGTATAACGTATATCGTATAACGTATAACCTATGACGTATAACGTATAACGTATAACGTATAACGTATAACGTATAACGTATAACGTATAACGTATAACATATGATGTATAACGTATAACATGTAACGTATAGCGTATAACGTATAACGTATAACGTATAACGTATAACGTATAACGTATAACGTATAACGTATATCGTATAACGTATAACGTATAACGTATAACATGTAACGTACAACGTATAACGTATACCGTATAACGTATAACGTATAACGTATAACGTATAACATGTAACGTACAACGTATAACGTATACCGTATAACGTATAACGTAAAACGTATGACGCATTACATACTACGTATAACGTATAACATGTAACGTATAGCGTATAACGTATAACGTATAACGTATAACGTACAACGTATAACGTGTAACGTATAACGTATAACGTGTAACGTATAACGTATAACGTATAACCTATGAGGTATAACGTGTAACGTGTAACGTATAACGTATAACGTATAACGTTTAACGTATAACGTATAATGTATAACGTATAACGTATAACGTATAACGTATAATGTATAACGTATAACATATAACGTATAACGTATAACGTATAACGTTTAACGTATAACGTATATCGTATAACGTATAACGTATAACTTATAACATGTAACGTACAACGTATAACGTATACCGCATAACGTATAACTAATAACGTATAACGTATAACGAATATCGTACAACGTATAACGCATAACGTATAACGTATAACGTATAACGCATAACGTATAACGCATAACGTATAACGTATAACGTATAACCTATGACGTATAACGTATAACGTATCACGTATAACGTATAACGTATAACGTATAACGTATAACCTATGAGGTATAACGTGTAACGTGTAACGTATAACGTATAACGTATAACATATAACGTATAACGTATAACGTATAACGTATAACGTATAACGTATAACGTATAACGTATAACGTATAACGTATAACGTATAACGTATAACGTATAACGTATAACGTATAACGTATAACGCATACCGAATAACGTATAACGTGTAACGAAGAACGCATAACGCATAACGTATAACGTTTATCGTATAACGTATAATGTATAACGTATAACGTATAACGTATAACGTATAACGTATAACGTATAACGTATAACGTATAACGTATATCGTATAACGTATAACCTATGACGTATAACGTATAACGTATAACGTATAACGTATAACGTATAACGTATAACGTATAACGTATAACGTATAACGTATAACGTATAACGTATAACGTATAACGTATAACGTATAACGTATAACGTATAACGAATAACGTAAAACGTATAACGCATAATGTATAACGTATAACGTATAACGTATAACGTATAACGTATAAGGTATATCGTATAACGTATAATGTATAACGTATACCGCATAACGTATAACGTATAACCTATGACGTATAACGTATAACGTATAACGTATAACGTATAACGTATAATGTATAACGTATAACGTATAACGTATAACGTATAACGTATAACGTATAACGTATAACGTATAACGTATATCGTATAACGTATAACCTATGACGTATAACGTATAACGTATAACGTAAAACGTATGACGCATTACATACTACGTATAACGTATAACATGTAACGTATAGCGTATAACGTATAACGTATAACGTATAACGTATAACGTATAACGTATAACGTATAACGTATAACGTATAACGTATAACGTATAACGTATAACGTATAACGTATAACGTATAACGTACAACGTATAACGTTTAACGTATAACCTATAACGTATAACGTATAACGTATATCGTATAACGTATAACGTATAACGTATATCGTATAACGTATAACGTATAACGTATAACGTATAACGTATAACGCATACCGAATAACGTATAACGTATAACGTATAACGTATAACGTATAACGTATAACGTACAACTCATAACGTATAACGTACAACGTATAACGTATAACGTATAACGCATAACGTATAACGCATAACATGTAATGTATAACGTATAACGTATAATGTATAACGTATAACGTCTAACGTATAACGTACAAAGTATAACGTATAACGTATAACGTATTACGAATAACGTATAACGTATAACGTATAACGTAACACCTATAACGTATAGAGTATAACGTATAACGTATAACGTATAAAGTATAACGTACATCGTATATCGTAAAACGTATAACGTATAACGTATAACGTATAACGTGTAACGTATAATGTATAACGTATAACGTATAATGTATAACGTATAACGTATAACGTATAACGTATAACGTATAACGTATAACGTATAACGTATAACGTATAACGTATAACGTGTAACGTATAACGTATAACGTATAACGTATAACGTATAACGTATAACGTATAACGTGTAACGTATAACGTATAACGTATAACCTATGAGGTATAACGTGTAACGTGTAACGTATAACGTATAACGTATAACGTTTAACGTATAACGTATAACGTATAACGTATAACGTATAACGTATAACGTATAACGTATAATGTATAACGTATAACATATAACGTATAACGTATAACGTATAACGTTTAACGTATAACGTATATCGTATAACGTATAACGTATAACTTATAACATGTAACGTACAACGTATAACGTATACCGTATAACGTATAACTAATAACGTATAACGTATAACGAATATCGTACAACGTATAACGCATAACGTATAACGTATAACGTATAACGCATAACGTATAACGCATAACGTATAACGTATAACGTATAACCTATGACGTATAACGTATAACGTATCACGTATAACGTATAACGTATAACGTATAACGTATAACCTATGAGGTATAACGTGTAACGTGTAACGTATAACGTATAACGTATAACGTATAACGTATAACGTATAACGTATAACGTATAATGTATAACGTATAACGTATAACGTATATCGTATAGAGTATAACGTATAACGTATAACGTATAAAGTATAACGTACATCGTATATCGTAAAACGTATAACGTATAACGTATAACGTATAACGTGTAGCGTATAATGTATAACGTATAACGTATAACGTATATCGTATAACGTATAACGTATAACGTATATCGTATAACGTATAACGTATAACGTATAACGTATAACGTATAACGCATACCGAATAACGTATAACGTATAACGTATAACGTATAACGTATAACGTATAACGTACAACTCATAACGTATAACGTACAACGTATAACGTATAACGTGTAACGTATAATGTATAACGTATAACGTATAACGTATAACGTATAACGTATAACGCATAACGTATAACGCATAACATGTAATGTATAACGTATAACGTATAATGTATAACGTATAACGTCTAACGTATAACGTACAAAGTATAACGTATAACGTATAACGTATTACGAATAACGTATAACGTATAACGTATAACGTAACACCTATAACGTATAGAGTATAACGTATAACGTATAACGTATAAAGTATAACGTACATCGTATATCGTAAAACGTATAACGTATAACGTATAACGTATAACGTGTAACGTATAATGTATAACGTATAACGTATAATGTATAACGTATAACGTATAACGTATAACGTATATCGTATAACGTATAACCTATGACGTATAACGTATAACGTATAACGTATAACGTATAACGTATAACGTATAACGTATAACGTATAACGTATAACGTATAACGTATAACGTATAACGTATAACGTATAACGTATAACGTATAACGTATAACGAATAACGTAAAACGTATAACGCATAATGTATAACGTATAACGTATAACGTATAACGTATAACGTATAAGGTATATCGTATAACGTATAATGTATAACGTATACCGCATAACGTATAACGTATAACCTATGACGTATAACGTATAACGTATAACGTATAACGTATAACGTATAATGTATAACGTATAACGTATAACGTATAACGTATAACGTATAACGTATAACGTATAACGTATAACGTATATCGTATAACGTATAACCTATGACGTATAACGTATAACGTATAACGTAAAACGTATGACGCATTACATACTACGTATAACGTATAACATGTAACGTATAGCGTATAACGTATAACGTATAACGTATAACGTATAACGTATAACGTATAACGTATAACGTATAACGTATAACGTATAACGTATAACGTATAACGTATAACGTATAACGTATAACGTACAACGTATAACGTTTAACGTATAACCTATAACGTATAACGTATAACGTATATCGTATAACGTATAACGTATAACGTATATCGTATAACGTATAACGTATAACGTATAACGTATAACGTATAACGCATACCGAATAACGTATAACGTATAACGTATAACGTATAACGTATAACGTATAACGTACAACTCATAACGTATAACGTACAACGTATAACGTATAACGTATAACGCATAACGTATAACGCATAACATGTAATGTATAACGTATAACGTATAATGTATAACGTATAACGTCTAACGTATAACGTACAAAGTATAACGTATAACGTATAACGTATTACGAATAACGTATAACGTATAACGTATAACGTAACACCTATAACGTATAGAGTATAACGTATAACGTATAACGTATAAAGTATAACGTACATCGTATATCGTAAAACGTATAACGTATAACGTATAACGTATAACGTGTAACGTATAATGTATAACGTATAACGTATAATGTATAACGTATAACGTATAACGTATAACGTATAACGTATAACGTATAACGTATAACGTATAACGTATAACGTATAACGTGTAACGTATAACGTATAACGTATAACGTATAACGTATAACGTATAACGTATAACGTGTAACGTATAACGTATAACGTATAACCTATGAGGTATAACGTGTAACGTGTAACGTATAACGTATAACGTATAACGTTTAACGTATAACGTATAACGTATAACGTATAACGTATAACGTATAACGTATAACGTATAATGTATAACGTATAACATATAACGTATAACGTATAACGTATAACGTTTAACGTATAACGTATATCGTATAACGTATAACGTATAACTTATAACATGTAACGTACAACGTATAACGTATACCGTATAACGTATAACTAATAACGTATAACGTATAACGAATATCGTACAACGTATAACGCATAACGTATAACGTATAACGTATAACGCATAACGTATAACGCATAACGTATAACGTATAACGTATAACCTATGACGTATAACGTATAACGTATCACGTATAACGTATAACGTATAACGTATAACGTATAACCTATGAGGTATAACGTGTAACGTGTAACGTATAACGTATAACGTATAACGTATAACGTATAACGTATAACGTATAACGTATAATGTATAACGTATAACGTATAACGTATATCGTATAGAGTATAACGTATAACGTATAACGTATAAAGTATAACGTACATCGTATATCGTAAAACGTATAACGTATAACGTATAACGTATAACGTGTAGCGTATAATGTATAACGTATAACGTATAACGTATATCGTATAACGTATAACGTATAACGTATATCGTATAACGTATAACGTATAACGTATAACGTATAACGTATAACGCATACCGAATAACGTATAACGTATAACGTATAACGTATAACGTATAACGTATAACGTACAACTCATAACGTATAACGTACAACGTATAACGTATAACGTGTAACGTATAATGTATAACGTATAACGTATAACGTATAACGTATAACGTATAACGCATAACGTATAACGCATAACATGTAATGTATAACGTATAACGTATAATGTATAACGTATAACGTCTAACGTATAACGTACAAAGTATAACGTATAACGTATAACGTATTACGAATAACGTATAACGTATAACGTATAACGTAACACCTATAACGTATAGAGTATAACGTATAACGTATAACGTATAAAGTATAACGTACATCGTATATCGTAAAACGTATAACGTATAACGTATAACGTATAACGTGTAACGTATAATGTATAACGTATAACGTATAATGTATAACGTATAACGTATAACGTATAACGTATAACGTATAACGTATAACGTATAACGTATAACGTATAACGTATAACGTGTAACGTATAACGTATAACGTATAACGTATAACGTATAACGTATAACGTATAACGTGTAACGTATAACGTATAACGTATAACCTATGAGGTATAACGTGTAACGTGTAACGTATAACGTATAACGTATAACGTTTAACGTATAACGTATAACGTATAACGTATAACGTATAACGTATAACGTATAACGTATAATGTATAACGTATAACATATAACGTATAACGTATAACGTATAACGTTTAACGTATAACGTATATCGTATAACGTATAACGTATAACTTATAACATGTAACGTACAACGTATAACGTATACCGTATAACGTATAACTAATAACGTATAACGTATAACGAATATCGTACAACGTATAACGCATAACGTATAACGTATAACGTATAACGCATAACGTATAACGCATAACGTAAAACGTATAACGTATAACCTATGACGTATAACGTATATCGTATAGAGTATAACGTATAACGTATAACGTATAAAGTATAACGTACATCGTATATCGTAAAACGTATAACGTATAACGTATAACGTATAACGTGTAGCGTATAATGTATAACGTATAACGTATAACGTATATCGTATAACGTATAACGTATAACGTATATCGTATAACGTATAACGTATAACGTATAACGTATAACGTATAACGCATACCGAATAACGTATAACGTATAACGTATAACGTATAACGTATAACGTATAACGTACAACTCATAACGTATAACGTACAACGTATAACGTATAACGTGTAACGTATAATGTATAACGTATAACGTATAACGTATAACGTATAACGTATAACGCATAACGTATAACGCATAAAATGTAATGTATAACGTATAACGTATAATGTATAACGTATAACGTCTAACGTATAACGTACAAAGTATAACGTATAACGTATAACGTATTACGAATAACGTATAACGTATAACGTATAACGTAACACCTATAACGTATAGAGTATAACGTATAACGTATAACGTATAAAGTATAACGTACATCGTATATCGTAAAACGTATAACGTATAACGTATAACGTATAACGTGTAACGTATAATGTATAACGTATAACGTATAATGTATAACGTATAACGTATAACGTATAACGTATAACGTATAACGTATAACGTATAACGTATAACGTATAACGTATAACGTGTAACGTATAACGTATAACGTATAACGTATAACGTATAACGTATAACGTATAACGTGTAACGTATAACGTATAACGTATAACCTATGAGGTATAACGTGTAACGTGTAACGTATAACGTATAACGTATAACGTTTAACGTATAACGTATAACGTATAACGTATAACGTATAACGTATAACGTATAACGTATAACGTATAACTTATAACATGTAACGTACAACGTATAACGTATACCGTATAACGTATAACTAATAACGTATAACGTATAACGAATATCGTACAACGTATAACGCATAACGTATAACGTATAACGTATAACGCATAACGTATAACGCATAACGTATAACGTATAACGTATAACCTATGACGTATAACGTATAACGTATCACGTATAACGTATAACGTATAACGTATAACGTATAACCTATGAGGTATAACGTGTAACGTGTAACGTATAACGTATAACGTATAACGTATAACGTATAACGTATAACGTATAACGTATAACGTATAACGTATAACGTATAACGTATAACGTATAACGTATAACGTATAACGTATAACGTATAACGTATAACGTATAACGCATACCGAATAACGTATAACGTGTAACGAAGAACGCATAACGCATAACGTATAACGTTTATCGTATAACGTATAATGTATAACGTATACCGCATAACGTATAACGTATAATCTCTGACGTATAACGTATAACGTATAACGTATAACGTATAACTTACAATGTATAACGTATAACGTATAACGTACATCGTATATCGTAAAACGTATAACGTATAACGTATAACGTATAACGTGTAACGTATAATGTATAACGTATAACGTATAATGTATAACGTATAACGTATAACGTATAACGTATAACGTATAACGTATAACGTATAACGTATAACGTATAACGTATAACGTGTAACGTATAACGTATAACGTATAACGTATAACGTATAACGTATAACGTATAACGTGTAACGTATAACGTATAACGTATAACCTATGAGGTATAACGTGTAACGTGTAACGTATAACGTATAACGTATAACGTTTAACGTATAACGTATAACGTATAACGTATAACGTATAACGTATAACGTATAACGTATAATGTATAACGTATAACATATAACGTATAACGTATAACGTATAACGTTTAACGTATAACGTATATCGTATAACGTATAACGTATAACTTATAACATGTAACGTACAACGTATAACGTATACCGTATAACGTATAACTAATAACGTATAACGTATAACGAATATCGTACAACGTATAACGCATAACGTATAACGTATAACGTATAACGCATAACGTATAACGCATAACGTATAACGTATAACGTATAACCTATGACGTATAACGTATAACGTATCACGTATAACGTATAACGTATAACGTATAACGTATAACCTATGAGGTATAACGTGTAACGTGTAACGTATAACGTATAACGTATAACGTATAACGTATAACGTATAACGTATAACGTATAATGTATAACGTATAACGTATAACGTATATCGTATAGAGTATAACGTATAACGTATAACGTATAAAGTATAACGTACATCGTATATCGTAAAACGTATAACGTATAACGTATAACGTATAACGTGTAGCGTATAATGTATAACGTATAACGTATAACGTATATCGTATAACGTATAACGTATAACGTATATCGTATAACGTATAACGTATAACGTATAACGTATAACGTATAACGCATACCGAATAACGTATAACGTATAACGTATAACGTATAACGTATAACGTATAACGTACAACTCATAACGTATAACGTACAACGTATAACGTATAACGTGTAACGTATAATGTATAACGTATAACGTATAACGTATAACGTATAACGTATAACGCATAACGTATAACGCATAACATGTAATGTATAACGTATAACGTATAATGTATAACGTATAACGTCTAACGTATAACGTACAAAGTATAACGTATAACGTATAACGTATTACGAATAACGTATAACGTATAACGTATAACGTAACACCTATAACGTATAGAGTATAACGTATAACGTATAACGTATAAAGTATAACGTACATCGTATATCGTAAAACGTATAACGTATAACGTATAACGTATAACGTGTAACGTATAATGTATAACGTATAACGTATAATGTATAACGTATAACGTATAACGTATAACGTATAACGTATAACGTATAACGTATAACGTATAACGTATAACGTATAACGTGTAACGTATAACGTATAACGTATAACGTATAACGTATAACGTATAACGTATAACGTGTAACGTATAACGTATAACGTATAACCTATGAGGTATAACGTGTAACGTGTAACGTATAACGTATAACGTATAACGTTTAACGTATAACGTATAACGTATAACGTATAACGTATAACGTATAACGTATAATGTATAACGTATAACATATAACGTATAACGTATAACGTATAACGTTTAACGTATAACGTATATCGTATAACGTATAACGTATAACTTATAACATGTAACGTACAACGTATAACGTATACCGTATAACGTATAACTAATAACGTATAACGTATAACGAATATCGTACAACGTATAACGCATAACGTATAACGTATAACGTATAACGCATAACGTATAACGCATAACGTATAACGTATAACGTATAACCTATGACGTATAACGTATAACGTATCACGTATAACGTATAACGTATAACGTATAACGTATAACCTATGAGGTATAACGTGTAACGTGTAACGTATAACGTATAACGTATAACGTATAACGTATAACGTATAACGTATAACGTATAACGTATAACGTATAACGTATAACGTATAACGTATAACGTATAACGTATAACGTATAACGTATAACGTATAACGTATAACGCATACCGAATAACGTATAACGTGTAACGAAGAACGCATAACGCATAACGTATAACGTTTATCGTATAACGTATAATGTATAACGTATACCGCATAACGTATAACGTATAATCTCTGACGTATAACGTATAACGTATAACGTATAACGTATAACTTACAATGTATAACGTATAACGTATAACGTATAACGTATAACGTATAACGTATAACGTATAACGTATAACGTATAACGTATAACGTATAACGTATAACGTATAACGTATAACGTATAACGTATAACGTATAACGCATAACGTATAACGTATAACGTATAACGTATAACGTATAACGTATAACGTATAACGTATAACGTATAACGTATAACGTATAACGTATAACGTATAACGTATAACGTATATCGCATACCGAATAACGCAAAACGTGTAACGAAGAACGCATAACGCATAACGTATAAGGTATATCGTATAACGTGTAATGTATAACGTATACCGCATAACGTATAACGTATAACCTATGACGTATAACGTATAACGTATAACGTATAACGTATAACGTATAATGTATAACGTATAACGTATAACGTATAACGTATAACGTATAACGTATAACGTATAACGTATATCGTATAACGTATAACCTATGACGTATAACGTATAACGTATAACGTATAACGTATAACGTATGACGTATAACGTATAACGTATAACGTATAACGTATAACGTATAACGTATAACGTATAACGTATAACGTATAACGTATAACGTATAACGTATAACGAATAACGTAAAACGTATAACGCATAATGTATAACGTATAACGTATAACGTATAACGTATAACGTATAAGGTATATCGTATAACGTATAATGTATAACGTATACCGCATAACGTATAACGTATAACCTATGACGTATAACGTATAACGTATAACGTATAACGTATAACGTATAATGTATAACGTATAACGTATAACGTATAACGTATAACGTATAACGTATAACGTATAACGTATAACGTATATCGTATAACGTATAACCTATGACGTATAACGTATAACGTATAACGTAAAACGTATGACGCATTACATACTACGTATAACGTATAACATGTAACGTATAGCGTATAACGTATAACGTATAACGTATAACGTATAACGTATAACGTATAACGTATAACGTATAACGTATAACGTATAACGTATAACGTATAACGTATAACGTACAACGTATAACGTTTAACGTATAACCTATAACGTATAACGTATAACGTATATCGTATAACGTATAACGTATAACGTATATCGTATAACGTATAACGTATAACGTATAACGTATAACGTATAACGCATACCGAATAACGTATAACGTATAACGTATAACGTATAACGTATAACGTATAACGTACAACTCATAACGTATAACGTACAACGTATAACGTATAACGTGTAACGTATAATGTATAACGTATAACGTATAACGTATAACGTATAACGTATAACGTATAACGTATAACGTATAACGTATAACGTATAATGTATAACGTATAACGTATAACGTATAACGTATAACGTATAACGTATAACGTATAACGAATAATGTAAAACGTATAACGCATAATGTATAACGTATAACGTATAACGTATAACGTATAACCTATGACGTATAACGTATATCTTATAACGTATAACGTATAACGTATAACATGTAACGTACAACGTATAACGTATACCGTATAACGTATAATTAATAACGTATAACGTATAACGAATATCGTACAACGTATAACGCATAACGTATAACGTATAACGTATAACGTATAACGTATAACGTATAACGTATAACGTATAACGTATAACGTATAACGTATAACGTATAACGTATAACGTATATCGTATAACGTATAACCTATGACGTATAACGTATAACGTATAACGTATAACGTATAACGTATAACGTATAACGTATAACGTATAACATATGATGTATAACGTATAACATGTAACGTATAGCGTATAACGTATAGCGTATAACGTATAACGTATAACGTATAACGTATAACGTATATCGTATAACGTATAACGTATAACGTATAACATGTAACGTACAACGTATAACGTATACCGTATAACGTATAACGTATAACGTATAACATGTAACGTACAACGTATAACGTATACCGTATAACGTATAACGTAAAACGTATGACGCATTACATACTACGTATAACGTATAACATGTAACGTATAGCGTATAACGTATAACGTATAACGTATAACGTATAACGTATAACGTGTAACGTATAACGTATAACGTATAACGTATAACGTATAACGTATAACGTTTAACGTATAACGTATAACGTATATCGTATAACGTATAACCTATGACGTATAACGTATAACGTATAACGTATAACGTATAACCTATGACGTATAACGTATAACGTATAACGTATAACGTATAACGTATAACGTAAAACGTATAACGTATAACGTATAACGTATAACGTATAACGTACAACGTATAACGTATAACGTATAACGTATAACGTATAACGTATAACGTATAACGTATAACGTATAACGTATAATGTATAACGTATAACGTGTAACGTATAACGTATAACGTTTAACGTATAACGTATAACGCTTAACGTATAACGTATAACGTATAACGTATAACGTATAACGTATAACGTATAACGTATAACGTATATCGTATAACGTATAACGTATAACGTATAACGTATAACGTATAACGTATAACGTATAACGTATAACGCATACCGAATAACGTATAACGTGTAACGAAGAACGCATAACGCATAACGTATAACGTATATCGTATAACGTATAATGTATAACATATAACGCATAACGTATAACGTATACCCTATGACGTATAACGTATAACGTATAACGTATAACTAATAACGTATAACGTATAACGAATATCGTAGAACGTATAACGCATAACGTATAACGTATAACGTATAACGTATAACGTATAACGTATAACGTATAACGTATAACTTATGACGTATAACGTATAACGTATAACGTATAACGTATAACGTATAACGTATAACGTACAACTCATAACGTATAACGTACAACGTATAACGTATAACGTGTAACGTATAATGTATAACGTATAACGTATAACGTATAACGTATAACGTATAACGTATAACGTATAACGTATAACGTATAACGTATAACGTATAACGTATAACGTATAACGTATAACGTATAACGTATAACGTATAACGTATAACGTATAACGTATAACGTATAACGAATAACGTAAAACGTATAACGCATAATGTATAACGTATAACGTATAACGTATAACGTATAACCTATGACGTATAACGTATATCGTATAACGTATAACGTATAACGTATAACATGTAA
This sequence comes from Ptiloglossa arizonensis, assembly GCF_051014685.1. NCBI lineage: Eukaryota > Metazoa > Arthropoda > Insecta > Hymenoptera > Colletidae > Ptiloglossa > Ptiloglossa arizonensis. The sequence continues at coordinate 900,511 of NW_027478551.1, read as the reverse complement.
CGTACAACGTATAACGTATACCGTATAACGTATAATTAATAACGTATAACGTATAACGAATATCGTACAACGTATAACGCATAACGTATAACGTATAACGTATAACGTATAACGTATAACGTATAACGTATAACGTATAACGTATAACGTATAACGCATAACGTATAACGTATAACGCATACCCAATAACGTATAACGTGTAACGAAGAACGCATAACGCATAACGCATAACGTATAACGTATATCCTATAACGTATAATGTATAACGTATACCGCATAACGTATAACGTATAACCTTTGACGTATAACGTATAACGTATAACGTATAACGTATAACGTATAACGTATAACGTATAATGTATAACGTATAACGTATAACGTATAACGTATAACGTATAACGTATAACGTATAACGTATAACGTATAACGTATAACGTATAACGTATATCGTATAACGTATAACCTATGACGTATAACGTATAACGTATAACGTATAACGTATAACGTATAACGTATAACGTATAACGTATAACATATGATGTATAACGTATAACATGTAACGTATAGCGTATAACGTATAACGTATAACGTATAACGTATAACGTATAACGTATAACGTATATCGTATAACGTATAACGTATAACGTATAACATGTAACGTACAACGTATAACGTATACCGTATAACGTATAACGTATAACGTATAACATGTAACGTACAACGTATAACGTATACCGTATAACGTATAACGTATAACGTTTAACGTATAACGTATAACGTATAACGTATAACGTACAACGTATAACGTATAACGTATAACGTATAACGTATAACGTATAACGTATAACGTATAACGTATAACGCATACCGAATAACGCAAAACGTGTAACGAAGAACGCATAACGCATAACGTATAAGGTATATCGTATAACGTATAATGTATAACGTATACCGCATAACGTATAACGTATAACCTATGACGTATAACGTATAACGTATAACGTATAACGTATAACGTATAATGTATAACGTATAACGTATAACGTATAACGTATAACGTATAACGTATAACGTATAACGTATATCGTATAACGTATAACCTATGACGTATAACGTATAACGTATAACGTATAACGTATAACGTATAACGTATAACGTATAACGTATAATGTATAACGTATAACATGTAACGTATAGCGTATAACGTATAACGTATAACGTATAACGTATAACGTATAACGTATAACGTATATCGTATAACGTATAACGTATAACGTATAACATGTAACGTACAACGCATAACGTATACCGTATAACGTATAACGTATAACGTATAACATGTAACGTACAACGTATAACGTATACCGTATAACGTATAACGTAAAACGTATGACGCATTACATACTACGTATAACGTATAACATGTAACGTATAGCGTATAACGTATAACGTATAACGTATAACGTATAACGTATAACGTATAACGTATAAGGTATAACGTATAACGTATAACGTATAACGTTTAACGTATAACCTATAACGTACAACGTATAACGTATATCGTATAACGTATAACGTATAACGTATAACGTATAACGTATAACGTATAACGTATAACGTATAACGTATAACGTATAACGTATAACGTATAACGTATAACGTATAACGTATAACGTATAACGTATAACGAATAACGTAAAACGTATAACGCATAATGTATAACGTATAACGTATAACGTATAACGTATAACCTATGACGTAAAACGTATATCGTATAACGTATAACGTATAACGTATAACATGTAACGTACAACGTATAACGTATACCGTATAACGTATAATTAATAACGTATAACGTATAACGAATATCGTACAACGTATAACGCATAACGTATAACGTATAACGTATAACGTATAACGCATAACGTATAAGGTATAACGTATAACGTATAACGTATAACGTATAACGCATAACGTATAACGTATAACGCATACCCAATAACGTATAACGTGTAACGAAGAACGCAGAACGCATAACGCATAACGTATAACGTATATCGTATAACGTATAATGTATAACGTATACCGCATAACGTATAACGTATAACCTATGACGTATAACGTATAACGTATAACGTATAACGTATAACGTATAACGTATAATGTATAACGTATAACGTATAACGTATAACGTATAACGTATAACGTATAACGTATAACGTATAACGTATAACGTATAACGTATATCGTATAACGTATAACCTATGACGTATAACGTATAACGTATAACGTATAACGTATAACGTCTAACGTATAACGTATAACGTATAACATATGATGTATAACGTATAACATGTAACGTATAGCGTATAACGTATAACGTATAACGTATAACGTATAACGTATAACGTATAACGTATAACGTATATCGTATAACGTATAACGTATAACGTATAACATGTAACGTACAACGTATAACGTATACCGTATAACGTATAACGTATAACGTATAACGTATAACATGTAACGTACAACGTATAACGTATACCGTATAACGTATAACGTAAAACGTATGACGCATTACATACTACGTATAACGTATAACATGTAACGTATAGCGTATAACGTATAACGTATAACGTATAACGTACAACGTATAACGTGTAACGTATAACGTATAACGTATAACGTATAACGTATAACGTATACCGTATAACGTATAACGTATAACGTATAACGCATACCGAATAACGTATAACGTGTAACGAAGAACGCATAACGCATAACGTATAACGTATATCGTATAACGTATAATGTATAACGTATAACGCATAACGTATAACGTATAACCTATGACGTATAACGTATAACGTATAACGTATAACGTATAACGTATAACGTAAAACGTATAACGTATAACGTATAACGTATAACGTATAACGTACAACGTATAACGTATAACGTATAACGTATAACGTATAACGTATAACGTATAACGTATAACGTATAATGTATAACGTATAACGTGTAACGTATAACGTATAACGTTTAACGTATAACGTATAACGCTTAACGTATAACGTACAACGTATACCGTATAACGTATAACGTATAACGTATAACGTATAACGTATATCGTCTAACGTATAACGTATAACGTATAACGTATAACGTATAACGTATAACGTATAACGTATAACGCATACCGAATAACGTATAACGTGTAACGAAGAACGCATCAGGCATAACGTATAACGTATATCGTATAACGTATAATGTATAACATATAACGCATAACGTATAACGTATACCCTATGACGTATAACGTATAACGTATAACGTATAACTAATAACGTATAACGTATAACGAATATCGTAGTACGTATAACGCATAACGTATAACGTATAACGTATAACGTATAGCGTATAACGTATAACGTATAACGTATAACTTATGACGTATAACGTATAACGTATAACGTATAACGTATAACGTATAACGTATAACGTACAACGTATAACGTATAACGTATAACGTATAACGCATACCGAATAACGTATAACGTGTAACGAAGAACGCATAACGCATAACGTATAACGTATATCGTATAACGTATAATGTATAACATATAACGCATAACGTATAACGTATACCCTATGACGTATAACGTATAACGTATAACGTATAACTAATAACGTATAACGTATAACGAATATCGTAGAACGTATAACGTATAACGTATAACGCATAACGTATAACGTATAACGTATAACGTATAACGTATAACGTATAACGTATATCGTATAACGTATAACGTATAACGTATATCGTATAACGTATAACGTATAACGTATAACGTATAACGTATAACGCATACCGAATAACGTATAACGTGTAACAAAGAACGCATAACGCATAACGTATAACGTATATCATATAACGTATAATGTATAACGTATAACGCATAACGTATAACGTATAACCTATGACGTATAATGTATAACGTATACCGTATAACTAATAACGTATAACGTATAACGAATATCGTAGAACGTATAACGCATAACGTATAACGTATAACGTATAACGTATAACGTATAACGTATAACGTATAACGTATAACGTATAACGTATAACGTATAACGTATAACGTATAACGTATAACGTATAACGTATAACATATGATGTATAACGTATAACATGTAACGTATAGCGTATAACGTATACCGTATAACGTATAACGTATAACGTATAACATGTAACGTACAACCTATAACGTATACCGTATAACGTATAACGTAAAACGTATGACGCATTACATACTACGTATAACGTATAACATGTAACGTATAGCGTATAACGTATAACGTATAACGTATAACGTATAACGTATAACGTATAACGTATAACGTATAACGTATAACGTATAACGTATATCGTATAACGTATAACCTATGACGTATAACGTATAACGTATAACGTATAACGTATAACGTATAACGTATAACGTATAACGTATAACATATGATGTATAACGTATAACATGTAACGTATAGCGTATAACGTATAACGTATAACGTATAACGTATAACGTATAACGTATAACGTATAACGTATATCGTATAACGTATAACGTATAACGTATAACATGTAACGTACAACGTATAACGTATACCGTATAACGTATAACGTATAACGTATAACATGTAACGTACAACGTATAACGTATACCGTATAACGTATAACGTAAAACGTATGACGCATTACATACTACGTATAACGTATAACATGTAACGTATAGCGTATAACGTATAACGTATAACGTATAACGTACAACGTATAACGTGTAACGTATAACGTATAACGTATAACGTATAACGCATAACGTATAACGTATATCGTATAACGTATAATGTATAACGTATAACGCATAACGTATAACGTATAACCTATTACGCATAACGTATAACGTATAACGTATAACGTACAACGTATAACGTATACCGTATAACGTATAACGTAAAACGTATGACGCATTACATACTACGTATAACGTATAACATGTAACGTATAACGTATAACGTATAACGTATAACGTACAACGTATAACGTATAACGTATAACGTATAACGTATAACGTATATCGTATAACGTATAACGTATAACGTATAACGTATAACGTATAACGTATAACGCATACCGAATAACGTATAACGTGTAACGAAGAACGCATAACGCATAACGTATAACGTATATCATATAACGTATAATGTATAACGTATAACGCATAACGTATAACGTATAACCTATGACGTATAACGTATAACGTATACCGTATAACTAATAACGTATAACGTATAACGAATATCGTAGAACGTATAACGCATAACGTATAACGTATAACGTATAACGTATAACGTATAACGTATAACGTATAACGTATAACGTATAACGTATAACGTATAACGTATAACGTATAACGTATAACGTATAACGTATAACGTATAACATATGATGTATAACGTATAACATGTAACGTATAGCGTATAACGTATAACGTATAACGTATAACGTATAACGTATAACGTATAACGTATAACGTATATCGTATAACGTATAACGTATAACGTATAACATGTAACGTACAACGTATAACGTATACCGTATAACGTATAACGTATAACGTATAACATGTAACGTACAACGTATAACGAATACCGTATAACGTATAACGTAAAACGTATGACGCATTACATACTACGTATAACGTATAACATGTAACGTATAGCGTATAACGTATAACGTATAACGTATAACGTATAACGTATAACGTATAACGTATAACGTATAACGTATAACGTATAACGTATAACGTATAACGTATAACGTTTATAGTTTAACGTATAACGTATAACGTATAACGTACAACGTATAACATATAACGTATAACGTATAACGTATAACGTATATCGTATAACGTATAACGTATAACGTATAACGTATAACGTATACCGTATAACGTATAACGTATAACGTATAACGCATACCGAATAACGTAAAACGTGTAACGAAGAACGCATAACGCATAACGTATAACGTAAATCGTATAACGTATAATGTATAACGTATAACGCATAACGTATAACGTATAACCTATTACGCATAACGTATAACGTATAACGTATAACGTATAACGTATAATGTATAACGCATAACATGTAACGTATAGCGTATAACGTATAACGTATAACGTATAACGTATAACGTATAACGTATAACGTATAACGTATAACGTATAACGTATAACGTATAACGTATAACGTATAACGTATAACGTATAACGTATAACGTATAACGCATAACGTATAACGTGTAACGTATAACGTATAACGTATAACGTATAACGTATAACGTACAACGTATAACGTATAACATATACCGCATAACGTATAACGTATAACCTATGACGTATAACGTATAACATATAACGTATAACGTATAACGTATAATGTATAACGTATAACGTATAACGTATAACGTATAACGTATAACGTATAGCGTATAACGTATAATGTATAACGTATAACATGTAACGTATAGCGTATAACGTATAACGTATAACGTATAACGTATAACGTATAACGTATAACGTATAACGTATATCGTATAACGTATAACGTATAACGTATAACATGTAACGTACAACGTATAACGTATACCGTATAACGTATAACGTAAAACGTATGACGCATTACATACTACGTATAACGTATAACATGTAACGTATAGCGTATAACGTATAACGTATAACGTATAACGTATAACGTATAATGTATATCGTATAACGTATAACGTATAACGTATAACATGTAACGTACAACGTATAACGTATACCGTATAACGTATAACGTAAAACGTATGACGCATTACATACTACGTATAACGTATAACATGTAACGTATAACGTATAACGTATAACGTATAACGTACAACGTATAACGTATAACGTATAACGTATAACGTATAACGTATATCGTATAACGTATAACGTATAACGTATAACGTATAACGTATACCGTATAACGTATAACGTATAACGTATAACGTATAACGCATACCGAATAACGTATAACGTGTAACGAAGAACGCATAACGCATAACGTATAACGTATATCGTATAACGTATAATGTATAACGTATAACGCATAACGTATAACGTATAACCTATGACGTATAACGTATAACGTATAACGTATAACGTATAACGTATAACGTATAACGTATAACGTATAACGTACAACGTATAACGTATAACGTATAACGTACAACGTATAACGTATAACGTATAACGTATAACGTATAACGTATAACGTATAACGTATAACGTATAACGTATAATGTATAACGCATAACATGTAACGTATAGCGTATAACGTATAACGCATAACGCATAACGTATAACGTAAATCGTATAACGTATAATGTATAACGTATAACGCATAACGTATAACGTATAAACTATTACGCATAACGTATAACGTATAACGTATAACGTATAACGTATAACGTATAACGTATAACGTATAACGTACAACGTATAACGTATAACGTATAACGTACAACGTATAACGTATAACGTATAACGTATAACGTATAACGTATAACGTATAACGTATAACGTATAACGTATAACGTATAGCGTATAACGTATAACGTATAACGTATAACGTATAACGTATAACGTATAACGTATATCGTATAACGTATAACGTATAACGTATAACATGTAACGTACAACGTATAACGTATACCGTATAACGTATAACGTATAACGTATAACATGTAACGTACAACGTATAACGTATACCGTATAACGTATAACGTAAAACGTATGACGCATTACATACTACGTATAACGTATAACATGTAACGTATAGCGTATAACGTATAACGTATAACGTATAACGTATAACGTATAACGTATAACGTTTATAGTTTAACGTATAACGTATAACGTATAACGTACAACGTATAACATATAACGTATAACGTATAACGTATAACGTATATCGTATAACGTATAACGTATAACGTATAACGTATAACGTATACCGTATAACGTATAACGTATAACGTATAACGTGTAACGAAGAACGCATAACGCATAACGTATAACGTATAACGTATAACGTATAACGTATAACGTACAACGTATAACGTATAACGTATAACGTACAACGTATAGCGTATAACGTATAACGTATAACGTATAACGTATAACGTATAACGTATAACGTATATCGTATAACGTATAACGTATAACGTATAACATGTAACGTACAACGTATAACGTATACCGTATAACGTATAACGTATAACGTATAACATGTAACGTACAACGTATAACGTATACCGTATAACGTATAACGTAAAACGTATGACGCATTACATACTACGTATAACGTATAACATGTAACGTATAGCGTATAACGTATAACGTATAACGTATAACGTATAACGTATAACGTATAACGTTTATAGTTTAACGTATAACGTATAACGTATAACGTACAACGTATAACATATAACGTATAACGTATAACGTATAACGTATATCGTATAACGTATAACGTATAACGTATAACGTATAACGTATACCGTATAACGTATAACGTATAACGTATAACGTGTAACGAAGAACGCATAACGCATAACGTATAACGTATATCGTATAACGTATAATGTATAACATATAACGCATAACGTATAACGTATACCCTATGACGTATAACGTATAACGTATAACGTATAACTAATAACGTATAACGTATAACGAATATCGTAGAACGTATAACGTATAACGTATAACGCATAACGTATAACGTATAACGTATAACGTATAACGTATAACGTATAACGTATATCGTATAACGTATAACGTATAACGTATATCGTATAACGTATAACGTATAACGTATAACGTATAACGTATAACGCATACCGAATAACGTATAACGTGTAACAAAGAACGCATAACGCATAACGTATAACGTATATCATATAACGTATAATGTATAACGTATAACGCATAACGTATAACGTATAACCTATGACGTATAATGTATAACGTATACCGTATAACTAATAACGTATAACGTATAACGAATATCGTAGAACGTATAACGCATAACGTATAACGTATAACGTATAACGTATAACGTATAACGTATAACGTATAACGTATAACGTATAACGTATAACGTATAACGTATAACGTATAACGTATAACGTATAACGTATAACATATGATGTATAACGTATAACATGTAACGTATAGCGTATAACGTATACCGTATAACGTATAACGTATAACGTATAACATGTAACGTACAACCTATAACGTATACCGTATAACGTATAACGTAAAACGTATGACGCATTACATACTACGTATAACGTATAACATGTAACGTATAGCGTATAACGTATAACGTATAACGTATAACGTATAACGTATAACGTATAACGTATAACGTATAACGTATAACGTATAACGTATATCGTATAGCGTATAACCTATGACGTATAACGTATAACGTATAACGTATAACGTATAACGTATAACGTATAACGTATAACGTATAACATATGATGTATAACGTATAACATGTAACGTATAGCGTATAACGTATAACGTATAACGTATAACGTATAACGTATAACGTATAACGTATAACGTATATCGTATAACGTATAACGTATAACGTATAACATGTAACGTACAACGTATAACGTATACCGTATAACGTATAACGTATAACGTATAACATGTAACGTACAACGTATAACGTATACCGTATAACGTATAACGTAAAACGTATGACGCATTACATACTACGTATAACGTATAACATGTAACGTATAGCGTAAAACGTATAACGTATAACGTATAACGTACAACGTATAACGTGTAACGTATAACGTATAACGTATAACGTATAACGTATAACGTATACCGTATAACGTATAACGTATAACGTATAACGCATACCGAATAACGTATAACGTGTAACGAAGAACGCATAACGCATAACGTATAACGTATATCGTATAACGTATAATGTATAACGTATAACGCATAACGTATAACGTATAACCTATGACGTATAACGTATAACGTACAACGTATAACGTGTAACGTATAACGTATAACGTATAACGTATAACGTATAACGTATAACGTATACCGTATAACATATAACGTATAACGTATAACGCATACCGAATAACGTATAACGTATAACGTATAACGTATAACGTATAACGTATATCGTATAACGTATAACGTATAACGTATAACATGTAACGTACAACGTATAACGTATACCGTATAACGTATAACGTATAACGTATAACATGTAACGTACAACCTATAACGTATACCGTATAACGTATAACGTAAAACGTATGACGCATTACATACTACGTATAACGTATAACATGTAACGTATAGCGTATAACGTATAACGTATAACGTATAACGTATAACGTATAACGTATAACGTATAACGTATAACGTATAACGTATAACGTATAACGTATAACGTTTATCGTTTAACGTATAACGTATAACGTATAACGTACAACGTATAACATATAACGTATAACGTATAACGTATAACGTATAACGTATATCGTATAACGTATAACGTATAACGTATAACGTATAACGTATACCGTATAACGTATAACGTATAACGTATAACGCATACCGAATAACGTATAACGTGTAACGAAGAACGCATAACGCATAACGTATAACGTATATCGTATAACGTATAATGTATAACGTATAACGCATAACGTATAACGTATAACCTATTACGCATAACGTATAACGTATAACGTATAACGTACAACGTATAACGTATACCGTATAACGTATAACGTAAAACGTATGACGCATTACATACTACGTATAACGTATAACATGTAACGTATAACGTATAACGTATAACGTATAACGTACAACGTATAACGTATAACGTATAACGTATAACGTATAACGTATATCGTATAACGTATAACGTATAACGTATAACGTATAACGTATAACGTATAACGCATACCGAATAACGTATAACGTGTAACGAAGAACGCATAACGCATAACGTATAACGTATATCATATAACGTATAATGTATAACGTATAACGCATAACGTATAACGTATAACCTATGACGTATAACGTATAACGTATACCGTATAACTAATAACGTATAACGTATAACGAATATCGTAGAACGTATAACGCATAACGTATAACGTATAACGTATAACGTATAACGTATAACGTATAACGTATAACGTATAACGTATAACGTATAACGTATAACGTATAACGTATAACGTATAACGTATAACGTATAACATATGATGTATAACGTATAACATGTAACGTATAGCGTATAACGTATAACGTATAACGTATAACGTATAACGTATAACGTATAACGTATAACGTATATCGTATAACGTATAACGTATAACGTATAACATGTAACGTACAACGTATAACGTATACCGTATAACGTATAACGTATAACGTATAACATGTAACGTACAACGTATAACGTATACCGTATAACGTATAACGTAAAACGTATGACGCATTACATACTACGTATAACGTATAACATGTAACGTATAGCGTATAACGTATAACGTATAACGTATAACGTATAACGTATAACGTATAACGTATAACGTATAACGTATAACGTATAACGTATAACGTATAACGTTTATAGTTTAACGTATAACGTATAACGTATAACGTACAACGTATAACATATAACGTATAACGTATAACGTATAACGTATATCGTATAACGTATAACGTATAACGTATAACGTATAACGTATACCGTATAACGTATAACGTATAACGTATAACGCATACCGAATAACGTAAAACGTGTAACGAAGAACGCATAACGCATAACGTATAACGTAAATCGTATAACGTATAATGTATAACGTATAACGCATAACGTATAACGTATAACCTATTACGCATAACGTATAACGTATAACGTATAACGTATAACGTATAACGTATAACGTATAACGTATAACGTACAACGTATAACGTATAACGTATAACGTACAACGTATAACGTATAACGTATAACGTATAACGTATAACGTATAATGTATAACGTATAACGTATAACGTATAACGTATAACGTATAACGTATAACGTATAACGTATAATGTATAACGCATAACATGTAACGTATAGCGTATAACGTATAACGTATAACGTATAACGTATAACGTATAACGTATAACGTATAACGTATAACGTATAACGTATAACGTATAACGTATAACGTATAACGTATAACGTATAACGTATAACGTATAACGTATAACGCATAACGTATAACGTGTAACGTATAACGTATAACGTATAACGTATAACGTATAACGTATAACGTATAACATATACCGCATAACGTATAACGTATAACCTATGACGTATAACGTATAACATATAACGTATAACGTATAACGTATAATGTATAACGTATAACGTATAACGTATAACGTATAACGTATAACGTATAGCGTATAACGTATAATGTATAACGTATAACATGTAACGTATAGCGTATAACGTATAACGTATAACGTATAACGTATAACGTATAACGTATAACGTATAACGTATATCGTATAACGTATAACGTATAACGTATAACATGTAACGTACAACGTATAACGTATACCGTATAACGTATAACGTAAAACGTATGACGCATTACATACTACGTATAACGTATAACATGTAACGTATAGCGTATAACGTATAACGTATAACGTATAACGTATAACGTATAATGTATATCGTATAACGTATAACGTATAACGTATAACATGTAACGTACAACGTATAACGTATACCGTATAACGTATAACGTAAAACGTATGACGCATTACATACTACGTATAACGTATAACATGTAACGTATAACGTATAACGTATAACGTATAACGTACAACGTATAACGTATAACGTATAACGTATAACGTATAACGTATATCGTATAACGTATAACGTATAACGTATAACGTATAACGTATACCGTATAACGTATAACGTATAACGTATAACGTATAACGCATACCGAATAACGTATAACGTGTAACGAAGAACGCATAACGCATAACGTATAACGTATATCGTATAACGTATAATGTATAACGTATAACGCATAACGTATAACGTATAACCTATGACGTATAACGTATAACGTATAACGTATAACGTATAACGTATAACGTATAACGTATAACGTACAACTTATAACGTATAACGTATAACGTACAACGTATAACGTATAACGTATAACGTATAACGTATAACGTATAACGTATAACGTATAACGTATAACGTATAATGTATAACGCATAACATGTAACGTATAGCGTATAACGTATAACGCATAACGCATAACGTATAACGTAAATCGTATAACGTATAATGTATAACGTATAACGCATAACGTATAACGTATAAACTATTACGCATAACGTATAACGTATAACGTATAACGTATAACGTATAACGTATAACGTATAACGTATAACGTACAACGTATAACGTATAACGTATAACGTACAACGTATAACGTATAACGTATAACGTATAACGTATAACGTATAACGTATAACGTATAACGTATAACGTATAACGTATAGCGTATAACGTATAACGTATAACGTATAACGTATAACGTATAACGTATAACGTATATCGTATAACGTATAACGTATAACGTATAACATGTAACGTACAACGTTTAACGTATACCGTATAACGTATAACGTATAACGTATAACATGTAACGTACAACGTATAACGTATACCGTATAACGTATAACGTAAAACGTATGACGCATTACATACTACGTATAACGTATAACATGTAACGTATAGCGTATAACGTATAACGTATAACGTATAACGTATAACGTATAACGTATAACGTATAACGTATAACGTATAACGTATAACGTATAACGTATAACGTATAACGTATAACGTTTATAGTTTAACGTATAACGTATAACGTATAACGTACAACGTATAACATATAACGTATAACGTATAACGTATAACGTATATCGTATAACGTATAACGTATAACGTATAACGTATAACGTATACCGTATAACGTATAACGTATAACGTATAACGCATACCGAATAACGTATAACGTGTAACGAAGAACGCATAACGCATAACGTATAACGTAAATCGTATAACGTATAATGTATAACGTATAACGCATAACGTATAACGTATAACCTATTACGCATAACGTATAACGTATAACGTATAACGTATAACGTATAACGTATAACGTATAACGTATAACGTACAACGTATAACGTATAACGTATAACGTACAACGTATAACGTATAACGTATAACGTATAACGTATAACGTATAACGTATAACGTATAACGTATAACGTATAACGTATAACGTATAACGTATAACGTATAACGTATAATGTATAACGCATAACATGTAACGTATAGCGTATAACGTATAACGTATAACGTATAACGTATAACGTATAACGTATAGCGTATAACGTATAACGTATAACGTATAACGTATAACGTATAACGTATAACGTATAACGTTTAACGTATAACCTATGACGTAAAACGTATAACGTATAACGTATAACGTGTAACGTATAACGTATAACGTATAACCTATGAGGTATAACGTGTAACGTGTAACGTATAACGTATAACGTATAACGTATAACGTATAACTTATAAAATATAACGTATAACGTATAACGTATAACGTATAACGTATAACGTATAACGTATAACGTATAACGTATAACGTATAACGTATAACGTATAACGTATAACGTATAAAGTATAACGTATAACGTATAACGTATAACGTATAACGTATAACGTATAACGTATAACGTATAACGTATAACGTATAACGTATAACGTATAACGTATAACGTATAACGTATAACGTATAACGTATAACGTATAACGTATAACGTATAACGTATAACGTATAACGTATAACGCATACCGAATAACGTATAACGTGTAACGAAGAACGCATAACGCATAACGTATAACGTATATCGTATAACGTATAATGTATAACGTATACCGCATAACGTATAACGTATAACCTATGACGTATAACGTATAACGTATAACGTATAACGTATAACGTATAACGTATAATGTATAACGTATAACGTATAACTTATAAAATATAACGTATAACGTATAACGTATAACGTATAACGTATAACGTATAACGTATAACGTATAACGTATAACGTATAACGTATAAAATATAACGTATAACGTATAACGTATAACGTATAACGTATAACGTATAACGTATAACGTATAACGTATAACGTATAACGTATAACGTATAACGTATAACGTATAACGTATGACGTATAACGTATAACGTATAACGTATAACGCATACCGAATAACGTATAACGTGTAACGAAGAACGCATAACGCATAACGTATAACGTATATCGTATAACGTATAATGTATAACGTATACCGCATAACGAATAACGTATAACGTATAACGTATAACTTATAAAATATAACGTATAACGTATAACGTATAACGTATAACGTATAACGTATAACGTATAACGTATAACGTATAACTTATAAAATATAACGTATAACGTATAACGTATAACGTATAACGTATAACGTATAACGTATAACGTATAACGTATAACGTATAACGTATAACGTATAAAATATAACGTATAACGTATAACGTATAACGTATAACGTATAACGTATAACGTATAACGTATAACGTATAACGTATAACGTATAACGTATAACGTATAATGTATAACGTATAACGTATAACTTATAAAATATAACGTATAACGTATAACGTATAACGTATAACGTATAACGTATAACGTATAACGTATAACGTATAACGTATAACGTATAACTTATAAAATATAACGTATAACGTATAACGTATAACGTATAACGTATAACGTATAACGTATATCGTATAACGTATAGCCTATGACGTATAACGTATAACGTATAACGTATAACGTATAACGTATAACGTATAACGTATAACGTATAATGTATAACGTATAACGTATAACGTATAAAGTGTAACGAAGTACGTATAACGAATAACGTATAACGTATATCGTATAACGTACAACTTATAACGTATAACGTACAACGTATAACGTATAACGTATAACGTATAACGTATAACGTATAACGTATAACGTATAACGTATAACGTATAACGTATAACGTATAACGTATAACGTATAACGTATAACGTATAACGTATAACGTATAACGTATAACGTATGACGTATAACATATAACGTATAACGTATAACGTATAACGTATAACGTATAACGTATAACGTATAACGCATACCGAATAACGTATAACGTGTAACGAAGAACGCATAACGCATAACGTATAACGTATATCGTATAACGTATAATGTACAACGTATACCGCATAACGTATAACGTATAACCTATGACGTATAACGTATAACGTATAACGTATAACGTATAACGTATAATGTATAACGTATAACGTATAACGTAGAACGTATAACGTATAACGTATAACGTATAACGTATATCGTATAACGTATAGCCTATGACGTATAACGTATAACGTATAACGTATAACGTATAACGTATAACGTATAACGTATAACGTATAATGTATAACGTATAACATGTAACGTATAGCGTATAACGTATAACGTATAACGTATAACGTATAACGTATAACGTATAACGTATAACGTATAACGTATAACGTATATCGTATAACGTATAACGTATAACGTATAACGTATAGCATGTAACGTACAACGTATAACGTATACCGTATAACGTATAACGTATAACGTATAACACGTAACGTACAACGTATAACGTATACCGTATAACGTATAACGTAAAACGTATGACGTATAACGTATAACGTATAACGTATAACGTATAACGTATAACGTATAACGTATAACGTATAACGTATAACGTATAACGTATAACGTTTAACGTATAACGTATAACGTATAACGTATGACGTACAACGTATAACGTATAACGTATAACGTACAACGTATAACGCATAACGTATAACGTATAATGTATAACCTATGACGTATAACGTATAACGTATAACGTATAACGTATAACGTATAACGTATAACGTATAACGCATACCGAATAACGTATAACGTGTAACGAAGAACGCATAACGCATAACGTATAACGTATAACGTATAACGTATAATGTATAACGTATAACGCATGACGTATAAAGTATAACCTATGACGTATAACGTATAACGCGTAACGTATAACGTATAACGTATAACGTATAACGTATAACGTATAACGTGTAACGTATAACGTATAACGTATAACGTATAACGTATAACGTATAACGTATAACGTATAAAGTATAACGTATAACGTATAACGTATAACGTATAACGTATAACGTATAACGTATATCGTATAACGTATAACGTATAACGTATAACGTATAACGTATAACGTATAACGTATAACGTATAACGTATAACGTATAACGCATACCGAATAACGTATAACGTGTAACGAAGAACGCATAACGCATAACGTATAACGTATATCGTATAACGTATAATGTATAACGTAGAATGCATAACGTATAACGTATAACCTATGACGTATAACGTATAACGCGTAACGTATAACGTATAACGTATAACGTATAACGTATAACGTATAACGTATAACGTATAACGTATAACGTATAACGTATAACGTATAACGTATAACGTATAACGTATAACGTATAGCGTATAACGTATAACGTATAACGTATAACGTATAACGTATAACGTACAACGTATAATGTATAACGTATAACATATAACGTATAACGTATAACGTATAACGTATAACGTTTAACGTATAACGTATATCGTATAACGTATAACGTATAACTTATAACATGTAACGTACAACGTATAACGTATACCGTATAACGTATAACTAATAACGTATAACGTATAACGTATAACGTATAACGTATAACGTATAAAGTATAACGTATAACGTATAATGTATTACGTATAACGTATAACGTATAACGTATAACGTATAACGTATAACGTATAACGTATAACGTATAACGTATAACGTATAACGTATAACGCATACCGAATAACGTATAACGTGTAACGAAGAACGCATAACGCATAACGTATAACGTATATCGTATAACGTATAATGTATAACGTATAACGCATAACGTATAACGTATAACGTATAACGTACAACGTATAACGCATAACGTATAACGTATAATGTATAACCTATGACGTATAACGTATAACGTATAACGTATAACGTATAACGTATAACGTATAACGTATAACGTATAACGTATAACGTATAACGTATAACGTATAACGTATAACGTATAACGTATAACGTATAACGTATAACGTATAACGTATAATGTATAACGTATAACATATAACGTATAACGTATAACGTATAACGTATAACGTATAACGTATAACGTATAACGTACAACGTATAACGTATAACGTATAACGTATAACGTATAACGTATATCGTATAACGTATAACGTATAACGTATAACGTATAACGTATACCGTATAACGTATAACGTATAACGTATAACGCATACCGAATAACGTATAACGTGTAACGAAGAACGCATAACGCATAACGTATAACGTATATCGTATAACGTATAATGTATAACGTATAACGCATAACGTATAACGTATAACCTATGACGTATAACGTATAACGTATAACGTATAACGTATAACGTATAACGTAAAACGTATAACGTATAACGTATAACGTATAACGTATAACGTACAACGTATAACGTATAACGTATAACGTGTAACGTATAACGTATAACGTATAACGTATAACGTATAATGTATAACGTATAACGTGTAACGTATAACGTATAACGTTTAACGTATAACGTATAACGCTTAACGTATAACGTACAACGTATAACGTATAACGTATAACATATAACGTATAACGTATAACGTATATCGTATAACGTATAACGTATAACGTATAACGTATAACGTATAACGTATAACGTATAACGTATAACGTATAACGTATAACGCATACCGAATAACGTATAACGTGTAACGAAGAACGCATAACGCATAACGTATAACGTATATCGTATAACGTATAATGTATAACATATAACGCATAACGTATAACGTATACCCTATGACGTATAACGTATAACGTATAACGTATAACTAATAACGTATAACGTATAACGAATATCGTAGAACGTATAACGCATAACGTATAACGTATAACGTATAACGTATAACGTATAACGTATAACGTATAACGTATAACGTATAACTAATGACGTATAACGTATAACGTATAACGTATAACGTATAACGTATAACGTATAACGTACAACGTATAACGTATAACGTATAACGTATAACGCATACCGAATAACGTATAACGTGTAACGAAGAACGCATAACGCATAACGTATAACGTATATCGTATAACGTATAATGTATAACATATAACGCATAACGTATAACGTATACCCTATGACGTATAACGTATAACGTATAACGTATAACTCATAACGTATAACGTATAACGAATATCGTAGAACGTATAACGTATAACGTATAACGCATAACGTATAACGTATAACGTATAACGTATAACGTATAACGTATAACGTATAACGTACAAAGTATAACGTATAACGTATAACGTATAACGTATAACGTATATCGTATAACGTATAACGTATAACGTATATCGTATAACGTATAACGTATAACGTATAACGTATAACGTATAACGCATACCGAATAACGTATAACGTGTAACGAAGAACGCATAACGCATAACGTATAACGTATATCATATAACGTATAATGTATAACGTATAACGCATAACGTATAACGTATAACCTATGACGTATAACGTATAACGTATACCGTATAACTAATAACGTATAACGTATAACGAATATCGTAGAACGTATAACGCATAACGTATAACGTATAACGTATAACGTATAACGTATAACGTATAACGTATAACGTATAACGTATAACGTATAACGTATAACGTATAACGTATAACGTATAACGTATAACATATGATGTATAACGTATAACATGTAACGTATAGCGTATAACGTATACCGTATAACGTATAACGTATAACGTATAACATGTAACGTACAACCTATAACGTATACCGTATAACGTATAACGTAAAACGTATGACGCATTACATACTACGTATAACGTATAACATGTAACGTATAGCGTATAACGTATAACGTATAACGTATAACGTATAACGTATAACGTATAACGTATAACGTATAACGTATAACGTATAACGTATAACGTATAACGTTTATCGTTTAACGTATAACGTATAACGTATAACGTACAACGTATAACATATAACGTATAACGTATAACGTATTACGTATAACGTATATCGTATAACGTATAACGTATAACGTATAACGTATAACGTATACCGTATAACGTATAACGTATAACGTATAACGCATACCGAATAACGTATAACGTGTAACGAAGAACGCATAACGCATAACGTATAACGTATATCGTATAACGTATAATGTATAACGTATAACGCATAACGTATAACGTATAACCTATTACGCATAACGTATAACGTATAACGTATAACGTACAACGTATAACGTATACCGTATAACGTATAACGTAAAACGTATAACGTATAACGTATAACGTATAACGTATAACGTATAATGTATAACGCATAACATGTAACGTATAGCGTATAACGTATAACGTATAACGTATAACGTATAACGTATAACGTATAACGTATAACGTATAACGTATAACGTATAACGTATAACGTATAACGTATAACGTATAACGTTTATAGTTTAACGTATAACGTATAACGTATAACGTACAACGTATTACATATAACGTATAACGTATAACGTATAACGTATAACGTATAACGTATAACGTATAACGTATAAGGTATAACGTATATCGTATAACGTATAACGTATAACGTATAACGTATAACGTATAACGTATAACGTATAACGTATAACGTATAACGTATAACGTATAACGCATACCGAATAACGTATAACGTGTAACGAAGAACGCATAACGCATAACGTATAACGTATATCGTATAACGTATAATGTATAACGTATAACGCATAACGTATAACGTATAACCTATGACGTATAACGTATAACGCGTAACGTATAACGTATAACGTATAACGTATAACGTATAACGTATAACGTATAACGTATAACGTATAACGTATAACGTATAACGTATAACGTATAACGTATAACGTATAACGTATAGCGTATAACGTATAACGTATAACGTATAACGTATAACGTATAACGTATAACGTACAACGTATAATGTATAACGTATAACATATAACGTATAACGTATAACGTATAACGTATAACGTATAACGTTTAACGTATAACGTATATCGTATAACGTATAACGTATAACGCATACCGAATAACGTATAACGTGTAACGTATAACGTATAACGCATACCGAATAACGTATAACGTGTAACGAAGAACGCATAACGCATAACGTATAACGTATATCGTATAACGTATAATGTATAACGTATAACGCATAACGTATAACGTATAACGTATAACGTACAACGTATAACGCATAACGTATAACGTATAATGTATAACCTATGACGTATAACGTATAACGTATAACGTATAACGTATAACGTATAACGTATAACGTATAACGTATAACGCATACCGAATAACGTATAACGTGTAACGAAGAACGCATAACGCATAACGTATAACGTATATCGTATAACGTATAATGTATAACGTATAACGCATAACGTATAACGTACAACGTATAACGCATAACGTATAACGTATAATGTATAACCTATGACGTATAACGTATAACGTATAACGTATAACGTATAACGTATAACGTATAACGTATAACGTATAACGTATAACGTATAACGCATACCGAATAACGCATAACGTGTAACGAAGAACGCATAACGCATAACGTATAACGTATATCGTATAACGTATAATGTATAACGTATAACGCATAACGTATAACGTATAACCTATGACGTATAACGTATAACGCGTAACGTATAACGTATAACGTATAACGCATACCGAATAACGTATAACGTGTAACGAAGAACGCATAACGCATAACGTATAACGTATATCGTATAACGTATAATGTATAACGTATAACGCATAACGTATGACGTATAACCTACGACGTATAACGTATAACGCGTAACGTATAACGTATAACGTATAACGTATAACGTATAACGTATAACGTATAACGTATAACGTATAACGTATAACGTATAACGTATAACGTATATCGTATAACGTATAACGTATAACGTATAACGTATAACGTATAACGTATAACGTATAACGTATAACGTATAACGTACAACGTATAATGTATAACGAATAACATATAACGTATAACGTATAACGTATAACGTATAACGTATAACGTTTAACGTATAACGTATATCGTATAACGTATAACGTATAACGCATAAAGAATAACGTATAACGTGTAACGTATAACGTATAACGCATACCGAATAACGTATAACGTGTAACGAAGAACGCATAACGCATAACGTATAACGTATATCGTATAACGTATAATGTATAACGTATAACGCATAACGTATAACGTATAACGTATAACGTACAACGTATAACGCATAACGTATAACGTATAATGTATAACCTATGACGTATAACGTATAACGTATAACGTATAACGTATAACGTATAACGTATAACGTATAACGTATAACGTATAACGCATACCGAATAACGTATAACGTGTAACGAAGAACGCATAACGCATAACGTATAACGTATATCGTATAACGTATAATGTATAACGTATAACGCATAACGTATAACGTACAACGTATAACGCATAACGTATAACGTATAATGTATAACCTATGACGTATAACGTATAACGTATAACGTATAACGTATAACGTATAACGTATAACGTATAACGTATAACGCATACCGAATAACGTATAACGTGTAACGAAGAACGCATAACGCATAACGTATAACGTATATCGTATAACGTATAATGTATAACGTATAACGCATAACGTATAACGTATAACCTATGACGTATAACGTATAACGCGTAACGTATAACGTATAACGTATAACGCATACCGAATAACGTATAACGTGTAACGAAGAACGCATAACGCATAACGTATAACGTATATCGTATAACGTATAATGTATAACGTATAACGCATAACGTATAACGTATAACCTACGACGTATAACGTATAACGCGTAACGTATAACGTATAACGTATAACGTATAACGTATAACGTATAACGTATAACGTATAACGTATAACGTATAACGTATAACGTATAACGTATATCGTATAACGTATAACGTATAACGTATAACGTATAACGTATAACGTATAACGTATAACGTATAACGCATACCGAATAACGTATAACGTGTAACGAAGAACGCATAACGCATAACGTATAACGTATATCGTATAACGTATAATGTATAACGTATAACGCATAACGTATAACGTATAACCTATGACGTATAACGTATAACGCGTAACGTATAACGTATAACGTATAACGCATACCGAATAACGTATAACGTGTAACGAAGAACGCATAACGCATAACGTATAACGTATATCGTATAACGTATAATGTATAACGTATAACGCATAACGTATAACGTATAACCTACGACGTATAACGTATAACGCGTAACGTATAACGTATAACGTATAACGTATAACGTATAACGTATAACGTATAACGTATAACGTATAACGTATAACGTATAACGTATAACGTATATCGTATAACGTATAACGTATAACGTATAACGTATAACGTATAACGTATAACGTATAACGTATAACGCATACCGAATAACGTATAACGTGTAACGAAGAACGCATAACGCATAACGTATAACGTATATCGTATAACGTATAATGTATAACGTATAACGCATAACGCATAACGTATAACGTATAACGTATAACGTATAACGTATAACGTATATCGTATAACGTATAACGTATAACGTATAACGTATAACGTATAACGTAAAACGTATAACGTATAACGTATAACGTATAACGTATAACGTATATCGTATAACGTATAATGTATAACGTATAACGCATAACGCATAACGTATAACGTATATCGTATAACGTATAATGTATAACGTATAACGCATAACGTATAACGTATAACCTATGACGTATAACGTATAACGCGTAACGTATAACGTATAACGTATAACGTATATCGTATTACGTATTACGTATAACGTATAACGTATAACGTATAACGTATAACGTATAACGTATAACGTATAACGTATAACGTATAGCGTATAACGTATAACGTATAACGTATAACGTATAACGTATAACGTATAACGTACAACGTATAATGTATAACGTATAACATATAACGTATAACGTATAACGTATAACGTATAACGTTTAACGTATAACGTATATCGTATAACGTATAACGTATAACTTATAACATGTAACGTACAACGTATAACGTATACCGTATAACGTATAACTAATATCGTATAACGTATAACGTATAACGTATAACGTATAACGTATAAAGTATAACGTATAACGTATAATGTATTACGTATAACGTATAACGTATAATGTATAACGTATAACGTATAACGTATAACGTATAACGTATAACGTATAACGTATAACGTATAACGCATACCGAATAACGTATAACGTGTAACGAAGAACGCATAACGCATAACGTATAACGTATATCGTATAACGTATAATGTATAACGTATAACGCATAACGTATAACGTATAACGTATAACGTACAACGTATAACGCATAACGTATAACGTATAATGTATAACCTATGACGTATAACGTATAACGTATAACGTATAACGTATAACGTATAACGTATAACGTATAACGTATAACGTAAAACGCATACCGAATAACGTATAACGTGTAACGAAGAACGCATAACGCATAACGTATAACGTATATCGTATAACGTATAATGTATAACGTATAACGCATAACGTATAACGTATAACCTATGACGTATAACGTATAACGCGTAACGTATAACGTATAACGTATAACGCATACCGAATAACGTATAACGTGTAACGAAGAACGCATAACGCATAACGTATAACGTATATCGTATAACGTATAATGTATAACGTATAACGCATAACGTATAACGTATAACCTACGACGTATAACGTATAACGCGTAACGTATAACGTATAACGTATAACGTATAACGTATAACGTATAACGTATAACGTATAACCTATGACGTATAACGTATAACGCGTAACGTATAACGTATAACGTATAACGTATAACGTATAACGTATAACGTGTAACGTATAACGTATAACGTATAACGTATAACGTATAACGTATAACGTATAACGTATAAAGTATAACGTATAACGTATAACGTATAACGTATAACGTATAACGTATAACGTATATCGTATAACGTATAACGTATAACGTATAACGTATAACGTATAACGTATAACGTATAACGTATAACGTATAACGTATAACGCATAACGCATACCGAATAACGTATAACGTGTAACGAAGAACGCATAACGCATAACGTATAACGTATATCGTATAACGTATAATGTATAACGTATAACGCATAACGTATAACGTATAACCTATGACGTATAACGTATAACGCGTAACGTATAACGTATAACGTATAACGTATAACGTATAACGTATAACGTATAACGTATAACGTATAACGTATAACGTATAACGTATAACGTATAACGTATAACGTATAACGTATAGCGTATAACGTATAACGTATAACGTATAACGTATAACGTATAACGTACAACGTATAATGTATAACGTATAACATATAACGTATAACGTATAACGTATAACGTATAACGTATAACGTTTAACGTATAACGTATATCGTATAACGTATAACGTATAACGCATACCGAATAACGTATAACGTGTAACGTATAACGTATAACGCATACCGAATAACGTATAACGTGTAACGAAGAACGCATAACGCATAACGTATAACGTATATCGTATAACGTATAATGTATAACGTATAACGCATAACGTATAACGTATAACGTATAACGTACAACGTATAACGCATAACGTATAACGTATAATGTATAACCTATGACGTATAACGTATAACGTATAACGTATAACGTATAACGTATAACGTATAACGTATAACGTATAACGCATACCGAATAACGTATAACGTGTAACGAAGAACGCATAACGCATAACGTATAACGTATATCGTATAACGTATAATGTATAACGTATAACGCATAACGTATAACGTACAACGTATAACGCATAACGTATAACGTATAATGTATAACCTATGACGTATAACGTATAACGTATAACGTATAACGTATAACGTATAACGTATAACGTATAACGTATAACGTATAACGTATAACGTATAACGCATACCGAATAACGTATAACGTGTAACGAAGAACGCATAACGCATAACGTATAACGTATATCGTATAACGTATAATGTATAACGTATAACGCATAACGTATAACGTATAACCTATGACGTATAACGTATAACGCGTAACGTATAACGTATAACGTATAACGCATACCGAATAACGTATAACGTGTAACGAAGAACGCATAACGCATAACGTATAACGTATATCGTATAACGTATAATGTATAACGTATAACGCATAACGTATGACGTATAACCTACGACGTATAACGTATAACGCGTAACGTATAACGTATAACGTATAACGTATAACGTATAACGTATAACGTATAACGTATAACGTATAACGTATAACGTATAACGTATAACGTATAACGTATATCGTATAACGTATAACGTATAACGTATAACGTATAACGTATAACGTATAACGTATAACGTATAACGTATAACGTACAACGTATAATGTATAACGTATAACATATAACGTATAACGTATAACGTATAACGTATAACGTATAACGTTTAACGTATAACGTATATCGTATAACGTATAACGTATAACGCATAAAGAATAACGTATAACGTGTAACGTATAACGTATAACGCATACCGAATAACGTATAACGTGTAACGAAGAACGCATAACGCATAACGTATAACGTATATCGTATAACGTATAATGTATAACGTATAACGCATAACGTATAACGTATAACGTATAACGTACAACGTATAACGCATAACGTATAACGTATAATGTATAACCTATGACGTATAACGTATAACGTATAACGTATAACGTATAACGTATAACGTATAACGTATAACGTATAACGCATACCGAATAACGTATAACGTGTAACGAAGAACGCATAACGCATAACATATAACGTATATCGTATAACGTATAATGTATAACGTATAACGCATAACGTATAACGTACAACGTATAACGCATAACGTATAACGTATAATGTATAACCTATGACGTATAACGTATAACGTATAACGTATAACGTATAACGTATAACGTATAACGTATAACGTATAACGCATACCGAATAACGTATAACGTGTAACGAAGAACGCATAACGCATAACATATAACGTATATCGTATAACGTATAATGTATAACGTATAACGCATAACGTATAACGTACAACGTATAACGCATAACGTATAACGTATAATGTATAACCTATGACGTATAACGTATAACGTATAACGTATAACGTATAACGTATAACGTATAACGTATAACGTATAACGCATACCGAATAACGTATAACGTGTAACGAAGAACGCATAACGCATAACGTATAACGTATATCGTATAACGTATAATGTATAACGTATAACGCATAACGTATAACGTATAACCTATGACGTATAACGTATAACGCGTAACGTATAACGTATAACGTATAACGCATACCGAATAACGTATAACGTGTAACGAAGAACGCATAACGCATAACGTATAACGTATATCGTATAACGTATAATGTATAACGTATAACGCATAACGTATAACGTATAACCTACGACGTATAACGTATAACGCGTAACGTATAACGTATAACGTATAACGTATAACGTATAACGTATAACGTATAACGTATAACGTATAACGTATAACGTATAACGTATAACGTATATCGTATAACGTATAACGTATAACGTATAACGTATAACGTATAACGTATAACGTATAACGTATAACGCATACCGAATAACGTATAACGTGTAACGAAGAACGCATAACGCATAACGTATAACGTATATCGTATAACGTATAATGTATAACGTATAACGCATAACGCATAACGTATAACGTATAACGTATAACGTATAACGTATAACGTATATCGTATAACGTATAACGTATAACGTATAACGTATAACGTATAACGTAAAACGTATAACGTATAACGTATAACGTATAACGTATAACGTATATCGTATAACGTATAATGTATAACGTATAACGCATAACGCATAACGTATAACGTATATCGTATAACGTATAATGTATAACGTATAACGCATAACGTATAACGTATAACCTATGACGTATAACGTATAACGCGTAACGTATAACGTATAACGTATAACGTATATCGTATTACGTATTACGTATAACGTATAACGTATAACGTATAACGTATAACGTATAACGTATAACGTATAACGTATAACGTATAGCGTATAACGTATAACGTATAACGTATAACGTATAACGTATAACGTATAACGTACAACGTATAATGTATAACGTATAACATATAACGTATAACGTATAACGTATAACGTATAACGTTTAACGTATAACGTATATCGTATAACGTATAACGTATAACTTATAACATGTAACGTACAACGTATAACGTATACCGTATAACGTATAACTAATATCGTATAACGTATAACGTATAACGTATAACGTATAACGTATAAAGTATAACGTATAACGTATAATGTATTACGTATAACGTATAACGTATAATGTATAACGTATAACGTATAACGTATAACGTATAACGTATAACGTATAACGTATAACGTATAACGCATACCGAATAACGTATAACGTGTAACGAAGAACGCATAACGCATAACGTATAACGTATATCGTATAACGTATAATGTATAACGTATAACGCATAACGTATAACGTATAACGTATAACGTACAACGTATAACGCATAACGTATAACGTATAATGTATAACCTATGACGTATAACGTATAACGTATAACGTATAACGTATAACGTATAACGTATAATGTATAACGTATAACGCATAACGTATAACGTATAACCTATGACGTATAACGTATAACGCGTAACGTATAACGTATAACGTATAACGCATACCGAATAACGTATAACGTGTAACGAAGAACGCATAACGCATAACGTATAACGTATATCGTATAACGTATAATGTATAACGTATAACGCATAACGTATAACGTATAACCTACGACGTATAACGTATAACGCGTAACGTATAACGTATAACGTATAACGTATAACGTATAACGTATAACGTATAACGTATAACGTATAACGTATAACGTATAACGTATAACGTATATCGTATAACGTATAACGTATAACGTTTAACGTATAACGTATAACGTATAACGCATACCGAATAACGTATAACGTGTAACGAAGAACGCATAACGCATAACGTATAACGTATATCGTATAACGTATAATGTATAACGTATAACGCATAACGTATAACGTATAACGTATAACGCATACCGAATAACGTATAACGTGTAACGAAGAACGCATAACGCATAACGTATAACGTATATCGTATAACGTATAATGTATAACGTATAACGCATAACGTATAACGTATAACCTATGACGTATAACGTATAACGCGTAACGTATAACGTATAACGTATAACGCATACCGAATAACGTATAACGTGTAACGAAGAACGCATAACGCATAACGTATAACGTATATCGTATAACGTATAATGTATAACGTATAACGCATAACGTATGACGTATAACCTACGACGTATAACGTATAACGCGTAACGTATAACGTATAACGTATAACGTATAACGTATAACGTATAACGTATAACGTATAACGTATAACGTATAACGTATAACGTATAACGTATATCGTATAACGTATAACGTATAACGTATAACGTATAACGTATAACGTATAACGTATAACGTATAACGTATAACGTACAACGTATAATGTATAACGTATAACATATAACGTATAACGTATAACGTATAACGTATAACGTATAACGTTTAACGTATAACGTATATCGTATAACGTATAACGTATAACGCATAAAGAATAACGTATAACGTGTAACGTATAACGTATAACGCATACCGAATAACGTATAACGTGTAACGAAGAACGCATAACGCATAACGTATAACGTATATCGTATAACGTATAATGTATAACGTATAACGCATAACGTATAACGTATAACGTATAACGTACAACGTATAACGCATAACGTATAACGTATAATGTATAACCTATGACGTATAACGTATAACGTATAACGTATAACGTATAACGTATAACGTATAACGTATAACGTATAACGCATACCGAATAACGTATAACGTGTAACGAAGAACGCATAACGCATAACATATAACGTATATCGTATAACGTATAATGTATAACGTATAACGCATAACGTATAACGTACAACGTATAACGCATAACGTATAACGTATAATGTATAACCTATGACGTATAACGTATAACGTATAACGTATAACGTATAACGTATAACGTATAACGTATAACGTATAACGCATACCGAATAACGTATAACGTGTAACGAAGAACGCATAACGCATAACATATAACGTATATCGTATAACGTATAATGTATAACGTATAACGCATAACGTATAACGTACAACGTATAACGCATAACGTATAACGTATAATGTATAACCTATGACGTATAACGTATAACGTATAACGTATAACGTATAACGTATAACGTATAACGTATAACGTATAACGCATACCGAATAACGTATAACGTGTAACGAAGAACGCATAACGCATAACGTATAACGTATATCGTATAACGTATAATGTATAACGTATAACGCATAACGTATAACGTATAACCTATGACGTATAACGTATAACGCGTAACGTATAACGTATAACGTATAACGCATACCGAATAACGTATAACGTGTAACGAAGAACGCATAACGCATAACGTATAACGTATATCGTATAACGTATAATGTATAACGTATAACGCATAACGTATAACGTATAACCTACGACGTATAACGTATAACGCGTAACGTATAACGTATAACGTATAACGTATAACGTATAACGTATAACGTATAACGTATAACGTATAACGTATAACGTATAACGTATAACGTATAACGTATATCGTATAACGTATAACGTATAACGTATAACGTATAACGTATAACGTATAACGTATAACGTATAACGCATACCGAATAACGTATAACGTGTAACGAAGAACGCATAACGCATAACGTATAACGTATATCGTATAACGTATAATGTATAACGTATAACGCATAACGCATAACGTATAACGTATAACGTATAACGTATAACGTATAACGTATATCGTATAACGTATAACGTATAACGTATAACGTATAACGTATAACGTAAAACGTATAACGTATAACGTATAACGTATAACGTATAACGTATATCGTATAACGTATAATGTATAACGTATAACGCATAACGCATAACGTATAACGTATATCGTATAACGTATAATGTATAACGTATAACGCATAACGTATAACGTATAACCTATGACGTATAACGTATAACGCGTAACGTATAACGTATAACGTATAACGTATATCGTATTACGTATTACGTATAACGTATAACGTATAACGTATAACGTATAACGTATAACGTATAACGTATAACGTATAACGTATAGCGTATAACGTATAACGTATAACGTATAACGTATAACGTATAACGTATAACGTACAACGTATAATGTATAACGTATAACATATAACGTATAACGTATAACGTATAACGTATAACGTTTAACGTATAACGTATATCGTATAACGTATAACGTATAACTTATAACATGTAACGTACAACGTATAACGTATACCGTATAACGTATAACTAATATCGTATAACGTATAACGTATAACGTATAACGTATAACGTATAAAGTATAACGTATAACGTATAATGTATTACGTATAACGTATAACGTATAATGTATAACGTATAACGTATAACGTATAACGTATAACGTATAACGTATAACGTATAACGTATAACGCATACCGAATAACGTATAACGTGTAACGAAGAACGCATAACGCATAACGTATAACGTATATCGTATAACGTATAATGTATAACGTATAACGCATAACGTATAACGTATAACGTATAACGTACAACGTATAACGCATATCGTATAACGTATAATGTATAACCTATGACGTATAACGTATAACGTATAACGTATAACGTATAACGTATAACGTATAATGTATAACGTATAACGCATAACGTATAACGTATAACCTATGACGTATAACGTATAACGCGTAACGTATAACGTATAACGTATAACGCATACCGAATAACGTATAACGTGTAACGAAGAACGCATAACGCATAACGTATAACGTATATCGTATAACGTATAATGTATAACGTATAACGCATAACGTATAACGTATAACCTACGACGTATAACGTATAACGCGTAACGTATAACGTATAACGTATAACGTATAACGTATAACGTATAACGTATAACGTATAACGTATAACGTATAACGTATAACGTATAACGTATATCGTATAACGTATAACGTATAACGTATAACGTATAACGTATAACGTATAACGTATAACGTATAACGCATACCGAATAACGTATAACGTGTAACGAAGAACGCATAACGCATAACGTATAACGTATATCGTATAACGTATAATGTATAACGTATAACGCATAACGCATAACGTATAACGTATAACGTATAACGTATAACGTATAACGTATATCGTATAACGTATAACGTATAACGTATAACGTATAACGTATAACGTAAAACGTATAACGTATAACGTATAACGTATAACGTATAACGTATAACGTATATCGTATAACGTATAATGTATAACGTATAACGCATAACGTATAACGTATAACCTATGACGTATAACGTATAACGCGTAACGTATAACGTATAACGTATAACGTATAACGTATAACGTATAACGTGTAACGTATAACGTATAACGTATAACGTATAACGTATAACGTATAACGTATAACGTATAACGCATACCGAATAACGTATAACGTGTAACGAAGAACGCATAACGCATAACGTATAACGTATATCGTATAACGTATAATGTATAACGTATAACGCATAACGCATAACGTATAACGTATAACGTATAACGTATAACGTATAACGTATATCGTATAACGTATAACGTATAACGTATAACGTATAACGTATAACGTATAACGTATAACGTATAACGTATAACGTATAACGTATAACGTATAACGTATTACGTATAACGTATATCGTATAACGTATAACGTATAACGTATAACGTATAACGTATAACGTATAACGTATAACGTATAACGTATAACGTATAACGTATAACGTATAACGCATACCGAATAACGTATAACGTGTAACGAAGAACGCATAACGCATAACGTATAACGTATATCGTATAACGTATAATGTATAACGTATAACGCATAACGTATAACGTATAGCGTATAACGTACAACGTATAACGCATAACGTATAACGTACAATGTATAACCTATGACGTATAACGTATAACGTATAACGTATAACGTATAACGTATAACGTATAACGTATAACGTATAACGTATAACGTATAACGCATATCGAATAACGTATAACGTGTAACGAAGAACGCATAACGCATAACGTATAACGTATATCGTATAACGTATAATGTATAACGTATAACGCATAACGTATAACGTATAACCTATGACGTATAACGTATAACGCGTAACGTATAACGTATAACGTATAACGTATAACGTATAACGTATAACGTATAACGTGTAACGTATAACGTATAACGTATAACGTATAACGTATAACGTATAACGTATAACGTATGAAGTATAACGTATAACGTATAACGTATAACGTATAACGTATAACGTATAACGTATATCGTATAACGTATAACGTATAACGTATAACGTATAACGTATAACGTATAACGTATAACGTATAACGTATAACGTATAACGTATAACGTATAACGTATAACGCATACCGAATAACGATTAACGTGTAACGAAGAACGCATAACGCATAACGTATAACGTTTATCGTATAACGTAAAATGTATAACGTATACCGCATAACGTATAACGTATAACCTATGACGTATAACGTATAACGTATAACGTATAACGTATAACGTATAATGTATTACGTATAACGTATAACGTATAACGTATAACGTATAACGTATAACGTATAACGTATAACGTATAACGTATAACGTATAACGTATAACGTATAACGTATAACGTATAACGTATAACGTATAACGTATAACGTATAACGTATAACGTATAACGTATAACGTATAACGTATAACATATAACGTATAACGTATAACATATAACGTATAACGTATAACGTATAACGTATAACGTATAACGTATAACGTATAACGCATACCGAATAACGTATAACGTGTAACGAAGAACGCATAACGCATAACGTATAACGTATATCGTATAACGTATAATGTATAACGTATACCGCATAACGTATAACGTATAACCTATGACGTATAACGTATAACGCATAACGTATAACGTATAATGTATAACCTTTGACGTATAACGTATAACGTATAACGTATAACGTATAACGTATAACGTATAACGTATATCGTATAACGTATAGCCTATGACGTATAACGTATAACGTATAACGTATAACGTATAACGTATAACGTATAACGTATAACGTATAATGTATAACGTATAACATGTAACGTATAGCGTATAACGTATAACGTATAACGTATAACGTATAACGTATAACGTATAACGTATATCGTATAACGTATAACGTATAACGTATAACATGTAACGTACAACGTATAACGTATACCGTATAACGTATAACGTATAACGTATAACATGTAACGTACAACGTATAACGTATACCGTATAACGTATAACGTAAAACGTATGACGCATTACATACCACGTATAACGTATAACATGTAACGTATAGCGTATAACGTATAACGTATAACGTATAACGTATAACGTATAACGTATAACGTATAACGTATAACGTATAACGTATAACGTATAACGTATAACGTATAACGTATAACGTTTAACGTATAACGTATAACGTATAACGTATAACGTATAACGTATAACGTATAACGTATAACGTATAACGTATAACGTATAACGTATAACGTATAACGTATAACGTATAACGTATAACGTATAACGTATAACGTATAACGTATAACATATAACGTGTAACGTATAACATATAACGTATAACGTATAACGTATAACGTATAACGTATAACGTATAACGTATAACGTATTACGTATAACGTATATCGTATAACGTATAACGTATAACGTATAACGTATAACGTATAACGTATAACGTATAACGTATAACGTATAACGTATAACGTATAACGTATAACGTATAACGTATAACGTATAACGTATAACGTATAACGTATAACGTATAACGTATAACGTATAACGTATAACGTATAACGTATAACGTATATCGTATAACGTATAACGTATAACGTATAACGTATAACGTATAACGTATAACGTATAACGTATAACGCATACCGAATAACGTATAACGTGTAACGAAGAACGCATAACGCATAACGTATAACGTATATCGTATAACGTATAATGTATAACGTATAACGCATAACGCATAACGTATAACGTATAACGTATAACGTATAACGTATAACGTATATCGTATAACGTATAACGTATAACGTATAACGTATAACGTATAACGTAAAACGTATAACGTATAACGTATAACGTATAACGTATAACGTATAACGTATATCGTATAACGTATAATGTATAACGTATAACGCATAACGTATAACGTATAACCTATGACGTATAACGTATAACGCGTAACGTATAACGTATAACGTATAACGTATAACGTATAACGTATAACGTGTAACGTATAACGTATAACGTATAACGTATAACGTATAACGTATAACGTATAACGTATAACGTATAACGTATAACGCATACCGAATAACGTATAACGTGTAACGAAGAACGCATAACGCATAACGTATAACGTATATCGTATAACGTATAATGTATAACGTATAACGCATAACGCATAACGTATAACGTATAACGTATAACGTATAACGTATAACGTATATCGTATAACGTATAACGTATAACGTATAACGTATAACGTATAACGTATAACGTATAACGTATAACGTATAACGTATAACGTATAACGTATAACGTATTACGTATAACGTATATCGTATAACGTATAACGTATAACGTATAACGTATAACGTATAACGTATAACGTATAACGTATAACGTATAACGTATAACGTATAACGCATACCGAATAACGTATAACGTGTAACGAAGAACGCATAACGCATAACGTATAACGTATATCGTATAACGTATAATGTATAACGTATAACGCATAACGTATAACGTATAGCGTATAACGTACAACGTATAACGCATAACGTATAACGTATAATGTATAACCTATGACGTATAACGTATAACGTATAACGTATAACGTATAACGTATAACGTATAACGTATAACGTATAACGTATAACGCATATCGAATAACGTATAACGTGTAACGAAGAACGCATAACGCATAACGTATAACGTATATCGTATAACGTATAATGTATAACGTATAACGCATAACGTATAACGTATAACCTATGACGTATAACGTATAACGCGTAACGTATAACGTATAACGTATAACGTATAACGTATAACGTATAACGTATAACGTGTAACGTATAACGTATAACGTATAACGTATAACGTATAACGTATAACGTATAACGTATGAAGTATAACGTATAACGTATAACGTATAACGTATAACGTATAACGTATAACGTATATCGTATAACGTATAACGTATAACGTATAACGTATAACGTATAACGTATAACGTAAAACGTATAACGTATAACGTATAACGTATAACGTATAACGTATAACGCATACCGAATAACGATTAACGTGTAACGAAGAACGCATAACGCATAACGTATAACGTTTATCGTATAACGTAAAATGTATAACGTATACCGCATAACGTATAACGTATAACCTATGACGTATAACGTATAACGTATAACGTATAACGTATAACGTATAATGTATTACGTATAACGTATAACGTATAACGTATAACGTATAACGTATAACGTATAACGTATAACGTATAACGTATAACGTATAACGTATAACGTATAACGTATAACGTATAACGTATAACGTATAACGTATAACGTATAACGTATAACGTATAACGTATAACGTATAACGTATAACATATAACGTATAACGTATAACATATAACGTATAACGTATAACGTATAACGTATAACGTATAACGTATAACGCATACCGAATAACGTATAACGTGTAACGAAGAACGCATAACGCATAACGTATAACGTATATCGTATAACGTATAATGTATAACGTATACCGCATAACGTATAACGTATAACCTATGACGTATAACGTATAACGCATAACGTATAACGTATAATGTATAACCTTTGACGTATAACGTATAACGTATAACGTATAACGTATAACGTATAACGTATAACGTATATCGTATAACGTATAGCCTATGACGTATAACGTATAACGTATAACGTATAACGTATAACGTATAACGTATAACGTATAACGTATAATGTATAACGTATAACATGTAACGTATAGCGTATAACGTATAACGTATAACGTATAACGTATAACGTATAACGTATAACGTATATCGTATAACGTATAACGTATAACGTATAACATGTAACGTACAACGT
Source organism: Ptiloglossa arizonensis (assembly GCF_051014685.1). Classification (NCBI taxonomy): domain Eukaryota; kingdom Metazoa; phylum Arthropoda; class Insecta; order Hymenoptera; family Colletidae; genus Ptiloglossa; species Ptiloglossa arizonensis. The sequence goes on along the minus strand of NW_027478551.1, from coordinate 861,896 downwards.
ATAACGTATACCGTATAACGTATAACGTATAACGTATAACATGTAACGTACAACGTATAACGTATACCGTATAACGTATAACGTAAAACGTATGACGCATTACATACCACGTATAACGTATAACATGTAACGTATAGCGTATAACGTATAACGTATAACGTATAACGTATAACGTATAACGTATAACGTATAACGTATAACGTATAACGTATAACGTATAACGTATAACGTATAACGTATAACGTTTAACGTATAACGTATAACGTATAACGTATAACGTATAACGTATAACGTATAACGTATAACGTATAACGTATAACGTATAACGTATAACGTATAACGTATAACGTATAACGTATAACGTATAACGTATAACGTATAACGTATAACATATAACGTGTAACGTATAACATATAACGTATAACGTATAACGTATAACGTATAACGTATAACGTATAACGTATAACGTATATCGTATAACGTATAGCCTATGACGTATAACGTAAAACGTATAACGTATAACGTATAACGTATAACGTATAACGTATAACGTATAATGTATAACGTATAACATGTAACGTATAGCGTATAACGTATAACGTATAACGTATAACGTATAACGTATAACGTATAACGTATATCGTATAACGTATAACGTATAACGTATAACATGTAACGTACAACGTATAACGTATACCGTATAACGTATAACGTATAACGTATAACATGTAACGTACAACGTATAACGTATACCGTATAACGTATAACGTAAAACGTATGACACATTACATACTACGTATAACGTATAACATGTAACGTATAGCGTATAACGTATAACGTATAACGTATAACGTATAACGTATAACGTATAACGTATAACGTATAACGTATAACGTATAACGTATAACGTATAACGTATAACGTATAACGTATAACGTATAACGTTTAACGTATAACGTATAACGTATAACGTATGACGTACAACGTATAACGTATAACGTATAACGTATAACGTATAACGTATATCGTATAACGTATAACGTATAACGTATAACCTATGACGTACAACGTATAACGCATAACGTATATCGTATAACGTATAACGTATAACGTATAACGTATAACGTATAACGTATAACGTATAACGTATAACGTATAACGTATAACGTATAACGCATACCGAATAACGTATAACGTGTAACGAAGAACGCATAACGCATAACGTATAACGTATATCGTATAACGTATAATGTATAACGTATAACGCATAACGTATAACGTAGAACCTATGACGTATAACGTATAACGCGTAACGTATAACGTATAACGTATAACGTATAACGTATAACGTATAACGTATAACGTATAACGTATAACGTATAACGTATAACGTATAACGTATAACGTATAACGTATAACGTATAACGTATAACGTATAACGTATAACGTATAACGTATAACGTATAACGTATAACGTATAACGTATAACGTATAATGTATAACGTATAACATATAACGTATAACGTATAACGTATAACGTATAACGTTTAACGTATAACGTATATCGTATAACGTATAACGTATAACTTATAACATGTAACGTACAACGTTAAACGTATACCGTATAACGTATAACTAATAACGTATAACGTATAACGAATATCGTACAACGTATAACGCATAACGTATAACGTATAACGTATAACGTATAACGAATACCGAATAACGTATAACGTGTAACGAAGAACGCATAACGCATAACGTATAACGTACATCGTATAACGTATAATGTATATCGTATAACGCATAACGTATAACGTATAACCTATGACGTATAACGTATAACGTATAACGTATAACGTATAACGTATAACGTATAACGTATAACGTATAACGTATAACGTATATCGTATAACCAATAACGTATAACGTATAACGAATATCGTACAACGTATAAAGCATAACGCATAACGTATAACGCATAACGTTCAACGTATAACGCATAACGTATAACGTATAATGTATAACCTATGACGTATAACGTATAACGTATAACGTATAACGTATAACGTATAACGTATAACGTATAACGTATAACGTATAACCTATGACGTATAACGTGTAACGTATAACGTATAACGTATAACGTATAACGTATAACGTGTAACGTATAACGTATAACGTATAACGTATAAAGTATAACGTATAACGTAGAACGTATAACGTATAACGTATAACGTATAACGTATAACGTATAACCTATATCGTATAACGTATAACGTATAACGTATAACGTATAACGTATAACGTATAACGTATAACGTATAACGTATAACGTATAACGTATAACGTATAACGTATAACGTATAACGCATACCGAATAACGTATAACGTGTAACGAAGAACGCATAACGCATAACGTATAACGTATATCGTATAACGTATAATGTATAACGTATAACGCATAACGTATAACGTATAACCTATGACGTATAACGTATAACGCGTAACGTATAACGTATAACGTATAACGTATAACGTATAACGTATAACGTGTAACGTATAACGTATAACGTATAACGTATAACGTATAACGTATAACGTATAAAGTATAACGTATAACGTATAACGTATAACGTATAACGTATAACGTATAAGGTATATCGTATAACGTATAACGTATAACGTATAACGTATAACGTATAACGTATAACGTATAACGTATAACGTATAACGTATAACGCATACCGAATAACGTATAACGTGTAACGAAGAACGCATAACGCATAACGTATAACGTATATCGTATAACGTATAATGTATAACGTATAACGCATAACGTATAACGTATAACCTATGACGTATAACGTATAACGCGTAACGTATAACGTATAACGTATAACGTATAACGCACAACGTATAACGTATAACGTATTACGTTTAACCTGTAACGTCCAACGTATAACGTATAACGTATAACGTATAACGTATAACGTATAACGTATAACGTATATCGTATAACGTATAATGTATAACGTATAACGCATAACGTATAACGTATAACCTATGACGTATAACGTATAACGCGTAACGTATAACGTATAACGTATAACGTATAACGTATAACGTATAACGTGTAACGTATAACGTATAACGTATAACGTATAACGTATAACGTATAACGTATAACGTATAACGTATAACGTATAACGCATACCGAATAACGTATAACGTGTAACGAAGAACGCATAACGCATAACGTATAACGTATATCGTATAACGTATAATGTATAACGTATAACGCATAACGCATAACGTATAACGTATAACGTATAACGTATAACGTATAACGTATATCGTATAACGTATAACGTATAACGTATAACGTATAACGTATAACGTATAACGTATAACGTATAACGTATAACGTATAACGTATAACGTATAACGTATTACGTATAACGTATATCGTATAACGTATAACGTATAACGTATAACGTATAACGTATAACGTATAACGTATAACGTATAACGTATAACGTATAACGTATAACGCATACCGAATAACGTATAACGTGTAACGAAGAACGCATAACGCATAACGTATAACGTATATCGTATAACGTATAATGTATAACGTATAACGCATAACGTATAACGTATAGCGTATAACGTACAACGTATAACGCATAACGTATAACGTATAATGTATAACCTATGACGTATAACGTATAACGTATAACGTATAACGTATAACGTATAACGTATAACGTATAACGTATAACGTATAACGCATATCGAATAACGTATAACGTGTAACGAAGAACGCATAACGCATAACGTATAACGTATATCGTATAACGTATAATGTATAACGTATAACGCATAACGTATAACGTATAACCTATGACGTATAACGTATAACGCGTAACGTATAACGTATAACGTATAACGTATAACGTATAACGTATAACGTATAACGTGTAACGTATAACGTATAACGTATAACGTATAACGTATAACGTATAACGTATAACGTATGAAGTATAACGTATAACGTATAACGTATAACGTATAACGTATAACGTATAACGTATATCGTATAACGTATAACGTATAACGTATAACGTATAACGTATAACGTATAACGTATAACGTATAACGTATAACGTATAACGTATAACGTATAACGTATAACGCATACCGAATAACGATTAACGTGTAACGAAGAACGCATAACGCATAACGTATAACGTTTATCGTATAACGTAAAATGTATAACGTATACCGCATAACGTATAACGTATAACCTATGACGTATAACGTATAACGTATAACGTATAACGTATAACGTATAATGTATTACGTATAACGTATAACGTATAACGTATAACGTATAACGTATAACGTATAACGTATAACGTATAACGTATAACGTATAACGTATAACGTATAACGTATAACGTATAACGTATAACGTATAACGTATAACGTATAACGTATAACGTATAACGTATAACGTATAACGTATAACATATAACGTATAACGTATAACATATAACGTATAACGTATAACGTATAACGTATAACGTATAACGTATAACGCATACCGAATAACGTATAACGTGTAACGAAGAACGCATAACGCATAACGTATAACGTATATCGTATAACGTATAATGTATAACGTATACCGCATAACGTATAACGTATAACCTATGACGTATAACGTATAACGCATAACGTATAACGTATAATGTATAACCTTTGACGTATAACGTATAACGTATAACGTATAACGTATAACGTATAACGTATAACGTATATCGTATAACGTATAGCCTATGACGTATAACGTATAACGTATAACGTATAACGTATAACGTATAACGTATAACGTATAACGTATAATGTATAACGTATAACATGTAACGTATAGCGTATAACGTATAACGTATAACGTATAACGTATAACGTATAACGTATAACGTATATCGTATAACGTATAACGTATAACGTATAACATGTAACGTACAACGTATAACGTATACCGTATAACGTATAACGTATAACGTATAACATGTAACGTACAACGTATAACGTATACCGTATAACGTATAACGTAAAACGTATGACGCATTACATACCACGTATAACGTATAACATGTAACGTATAGCGTATAACGTATAACGTATAACGTATAACGTATAACGTATAACGTATAACGTATAACGTATAACGTATAACGTATAACGTATAACGTATAACGTATAACGTATAACGTTTAACGTATAACGTATAACGTATAACGTATAACGTATAACGTATAACGTATAACGTATAACGTATAACGTATAACGTATAACGTATAACGTATAACGTATAACGTATAACGTATAACGTATAACGTATAACGTATAACGTATAACATATAACGTGTAACGTATAACATATAACGTATAACGTATAACGTATAACGTATAACGTATAACGTATAACGTATAACGTATATCGTATAACGTATAGCCTATGACGTATAACGTAAAACGTATAACGTATAACGTATAACGTATAACGTATAACGTATAACGTATAATGTATAACGTATAACATGTAACGTATAGCGTATAACGTATAACGTATAACGTATAACGTATAACGTATAACGTATAACGTATATCGTATAACGTATAACGTATAACGTATAACATGTAACGTACAACGTATAACGTATACCGTATAACGTATAACGTATAACGTATAACATGTAACGTACAACGTATAACGTATACCGTATAACGTATAACGTAAAACGTATGACACATTACATACTACGTATAACGTATAACATGTAACGTATAGCGTATAACGTATAACGTATAACGTATAACGTATAACGTATAACGTATAACGTATAACGTATAACGTATAACGTATAACGTATAACGTATAACGTATAACGTATAACGTATAACGTATAACGTTTAACGTATAACGTATAACGTATAACGTATGACGTACAACGTATAACGTATAACGTATAACGTATAACGTATAACGTATATCGTATAACGTATAACGTATAACGTATAACCTATGACGTACAACGTATAACGCATAACGTATATCGTATAACGTATAACGTATAACGTATAACGTATAACGTATAACGTATAACGTATAACGTATAACGTATAACGTATAACGTATAACGCATACCGAATAACGTATAACGTGTAACGAAGAACGCATAACGCATAACGTATAACGTATATCGTATAACGTATAATGTATAACGTATAACGCATAACGTATAACGTAGAACCTATGACGTATAACGTATAACGCGTAACGTATAACGTATAACGTATAACGTATAACGTATAACGTATAACGTATAACGTATAACGTATAACGTATAACGTATAACGTATAACGTATAACGTATAACGTATAACGTATAACGTATAACGTATAACGTATAACGTATAACGTATAACGTATAACGTATAACGTATAACGTATAACGTATAATGTATAACGTATAACATATAACGTATAACGTATAACGTATAACGTATAACGTTTAACGTATAACGTATATCGTATAACGTATAACGTATAACTTATAACATGTAACGTACAACGTTAAACGTATACCGTATAACGTATAACTAATAACGTATAACGTATAACGAATATCGTACAACGTATAACGCATAACGTATAACGTATAACGTATAACGTATAACGAATACCGAATAACGTATAACGTGTAACGAAGAACGCATAACGCATAGCGTATAACGTACATCGTATAACGTATAATGTATATCGTATAACGCATAACGTATAACGTATAACCTATGACGTATAACGTATAACGTATAACGTATAACGTATAACGTATAACGTATAACGTATAACGTATAACGTATAACGTATATCGTATAACCAATAACGTATAACGTATAACGAATATCGTACAACGTATAAAGCATAACGCATAACGTATAACGCATAACGTTCAACGTATAACGCATAACGTATAACGTATAATGTATAACCTATGACGTATAACGTATAACGTATAACGTATAACGTATAACGTATAACGTATAACGTATAACGTATAACGTATAACCTATGACGTATAACGTGTAACGTATAACGTATAACGTATAACGTATAACGTATAACGTGTAACGTATAACGTATAACGTATAACGTATAAAGTATAACGTATAACGTAGAACGTATAACGTATAACGTATAACGTATAACGTATAACGTATAACCTATATCGTATAACGTATAACGTATAACGTATAACGTATAACGTATAACGTATAACGTATAACGTATAACGTATAACGTATAACGTATAACGTATAACGTATAACGTATAACGCATACCGAATAACGTATAACGTGTAACGAAGAACGCATAACGCATAACGTATAACGTATATCGTATAACGTATAATGTATAACGTATAACGCATAACGTATAACGTATAACCTATGACGTATAACGTATAACGCGTAACGTATAACGTATAACGTATAACGTATAACGTATAACGTATAACGTATAACCTATATCGTATAACGTATAACGTATAACGTATAACGTATAACGTATAACGTATAACGTATAACGTATAACGTATAACGTATAACGTATAACGTATAACGTATAACGTATAACGTATAAAGTATAACGTATAACGTATAACGTATAACGTATAACGTATAACGTATAAGGTATATCGTATAACGTATAACGTATAACGTATAACGTATAACGTATAACGTATAACGTATAACGTATAACGTATAACGTATAACGCATACCGAATAACGTATAACGTGTAACGAAGAACGCATAACGCATAACGTATAACGTATATCGTATAACGTATAATGTATAACGTATAACGCATAACGTATAACGTATAACCTATGACGTATAACGTATAACGCGTAACGTATAACGTATAACGTATAACGTATAACGCACAACGTATAACGTATAACGTATTACGTTTAACCTGTAACGTCCAACGTATAACGTATAACGTATACCGTATAACGTATAACGTATAACTTATAACGTATAACGTATAACGTATAACGTGTAACGTATAACGTATAACGTAAAACGTATTACGTATTACGTATTACGTATAACCTATAACGTCTAACGTATAACGTATTACGTATAACGTATAACGTATAACGTATAACGTATAACGTATAACGTATAACGTATAACGTATAACGTATAACGTATATCGTATAACGTATAACGTATAACGTATAACGTATAACGTATAAGGCATAACGTATACCGTATAACGTATAACGTCAAACGTATAACGAATAACGTATAACGTA